>NC_088413.1:64838288-64893288 GCF_034236695.1 Oncorhynchus nerka
TATATTGTGTTAGTAAAGCCGCACACAAACATGGTCTCTTTTTGGTTTTCTTGAATAAGGCAGCTCCAACATGAAGGTGGTTCAGCCTAACTGGTTTCTGTGGTGGTCGGGCAAGCCAGCAGATAATATGGAGCGTTGCGCTGTGATTGGCTCAGTGTTCTATCACTCAAGGGAACACTACGTCACCATAGTGGGGTAGAGCTCGAAAATTCAAGCCCCCTGGGTGCTGCCATATAGTTACATTAGAAGTGCCCATCCAAGAAGGCCCAAGTTCATTGGCCACAGATAAAATGACTTCAAATCACGTTATATCTACGGTAGCTTTGATTGGACGAATCATGTCAACATCATACTTTCAATTTTTTAGCTAGCAGTCATCATCATGAATCAAGTTGACAATCTGCTGGTAAAACCTTTTTAATCCTTGTCATATGAAGATAAATAATGAAGAGAAATGATAGATAAAACATATCTTTGCTCATCGGTCATTGGACAAAAACATTTCACAACAAATTGGAAATTGCAAATTCAAACCACCAATGAGTGGTTGGAAGGAACCAGTGGATAACTGCAAGCATTGCAAAGCAATCCTGAACCTGCTATTCAGTGGAATGGCTTTGTGGTCCAAGTCTAAGATTAAGTGTCTCTTTTCCTAGATTAAAATGATAAAACTTTCAGCATTGTCCATGCTGTCAATGAAGCATGATTTGTGCAGCACACAAAACAACTGTTAACTTGAAACTGCAAAATATGACTTTAGTGAGTTCAAGACAACTGGGAACTTGGGAAAAATGAGTTACGGCTGTCTTGAAAGCACCATAAATACAGAGAATGCCAGACTTTGATGACAGAATTTTCCCACGAAGGACCGTCGCGCCACTTTCCTATTCAAGTGAGCACAGAACAACAAGGTGAGTCCGAAAATGTCTTGTATGCTGCTGCATAAATTACATAATATGCCAGGGAGATATATATATACTGCAGCTAAGAAAGTAATACTAAGTGTATATTGTGTAGTAAGCTGGTAGTAGCCCATGTGCCTCACCCTAATAATTTGGTCTATTTTCACCTCTTAATATCACCCACTGTTCTAAATTGGTGGTGCACATGTTTCCTATAACCTGTTTTTGAGAAATGTAAACATTGAATATTGTAAGAGCTTTCATTGTCTGCTTATATGCCCCCTTTATTTATCCTACGGTTCTGACTTGGTGTACAGGGACAACACTGTAAGAACGGCCCATGTTCTGAATTCTGTCGCTGTACATTTCAAAAGTGCTGAACAAATAGTTATATTGACTACGTCTGTCCTAGCTCGATCATTAATATCTTATTCGAAATTACGGATTGCCTCATATCCGCTTGTCGTCCCCTTATGCCATAGCTTGTACATCTCAATTGTCAGTAGAAACCACATTTGTTTAAGCAAGTCAGCCATATCAGCTATGTTTTTTAAAAGGCAGGAAATGAGGCTGAATGAACTGTTTCACTGCCAGACAAGGCTCAACTGATATGCAGGTGTAGCAATGTTGGGTTGGGACTCTGCTGTTGGGACTCTGCTGTTGGGGCAGCTTTATGTAGGCCCGAACAGTTTGTGGGCACCTTTTGGCACCGTTATTATGCAATTAATGTATTGTTTAGTGTTGTGTTGTGTATTCGCTTTGCTGGCATGCATCCCACATGTATTTATTTTTTGCCAACCAAGATTTACATGCTAAAATCGCCACTGACAATAACGATAACTTGGCTATATACACGGGGTACCAGTACGAGTCGATGTGCAAGGGTACAAGGTAATTATGTGCAGGGGTACAAGGTAATTATGTGCAGGGGTACGAGGTAATTATGTGCAGGGGTACAAGGTAATTATGTGCAGGGGTACAAGGTAATTATGTGCAGGGGTACAAGGTAATTATGTGCAGGGGTACGAGGTAATTATGTGCAGGGGTACGAGGTAATTATGTGCAGGGGTACAAGGTAATTATGTGCAGGGGTACGAGGTAATTATGTGCAGGGGTACGAGGTAATTATGTGCAGGGGTACAAGGTAATTATGTGCAGGGTTACGAGGTAATTATGTGCAGGGGTACGAGGTAATTATGTGCAGGAAGAGTGCAGAGGTAATTATGTGCAGAGTGCGAGGTAATTATGTGCAGGGGTACAAGGTAATTATGTGCAGGGGTACGAGGTAATTATGTGCAGGGGTACGAGGTAATTATGTGCAGGGGTACGAGGTAATTGTCACTCCTCTCTGTCACTCCAGACCCCATGGCTGGCAGCACAGCATCTGCCACGGAGGCCTTAACTCCAGCATTTTAAACAAAATAACTTGACAAAGTGCTCTCCCTGCCAGATGTATCACCAAGTCCCAGGGAATCTACAAATAGAAACCTTGACCTATACTGAGGAGAAGGGTGTGTGTGTGTGTGCCTGTTGGTGAGTGTGCGGATGGAGTGAGAGAGGGAAGTAAGGAAGGAAGGATGGAGGGAATGAAGGAAGGCCCATCAGTCAAGCGGGCCAATGTTCCGAAGCGTTCGTCATTGCTAGAGCTCTCACGACTTCTCTCACTCCCATAGCCCGTTTTAGGACGAAGAGGGGAGAGGAGAAGAGGGAAAAGAGGAGAGGGGTATTTTACATTCCCCTGACGTTTTTCAATCTACCTGCAAGATAAGGGCTTGTGCCTGATGAATCAATAAGGTCCACAACGCGGCAGAGAGGCTCAAGGAGAAAATAAATAGCCACGGGTGATGAGAGAGAGAGAGAGAGAGAGAGAGAGAGAGAGAGAGAGAGAGAGAGTTGCAGAGAGAGAGAGAGTTGCAGAGAGATAGAGAGAGTTGCAGAGAGATAGAGAGAGTTGCAGAGAGATAGAGAGAGTTGCAGGGTTTTAACGGTAACTGATGCTTGTTTTCAGGGATTATTATGTGGTGGTGTTGTTGTTTTGTTTAATCTTGATAAGCTTGATAAACCAGTGTGAATGTGAGACTGCTTATTCACATAATTTTTACTGTATGTCATGAATAAATGATAAACGATGCTGGTTTAAAACATATTCACCATCCGCTATTGGCTTGGACAGGAGGTTTACCTGGGGTTTCGTGGGTCGTCCGGTCAGAGCTGCAGGTGGAGGGGAGGCGGAACTGGATCCCTGAAACAAGCCAGCCAATCACATTCAACATCCTGATCACATCTGCCTAGTACACAGAACACTAATCACAGTACACTATACAGAACAACAGCTACATACTGTACCCATAGATAGGAGCATAATGGCAGATAATAAAATATAAAATATCAATTGAAGCATCTTGGATAGATTGTGAGGCAGCAGCAGTTTTTCCTTTTTCCTTCAACAGCAACATACACTCACCGGCAAGTTTATTAGGTACACCCATCTAGTAATGGGTTGGAACCCTCTTTTTCTTCAGAAGAGCCTGAATTCTTCAGGGTGTTGGAAATGTTCCACATGGATTTTGGTCCATGCTGACGCGATGGCATCATGCAGTTGCTGCAGATTGGTACATTCATGCTGCGAACAGCCTGTTCCTTCTCATCCCAAAGATGCTCTATTGGGTTGAGGTCTGGGGACTGACCAGGCCACTCAACTGAACTAAATGTTCTTCCACTCCTCAATTGTCCAGTGTTGGTGACCGTGTTCTCACTGGAGCCCTCTTGTTCTTCTCTAGTAGGAGTGGAACCCAGGGTGGTCGTCTGCTACAATAGCCCATCCCTGACAAGGATCCACGAGTTGTGCTTTCCCAGATGCCGTTCTGCACACCACAAATCAAATTTTATTGGTCACACACACATATTTAGCCGATGTTATTGTGGGTGTAGCGAAACGCTTATGTTCCTAGCTACAACAGTGCAGTAACGTCTAACAATTCACAACAATACACACAAATCTAAAAGCAGAAGAATGGAATATATAAATATTAGGATGTGCAATATCAGAGTCTGGAGTATATATCTATATATATATATATATATATATATATATATACAAATCTATATATATATATAAATATACACTACATGACCAAAAGTATGTGGACACCTGTTCGTCAAACATCTCATTCCAAAGTCATGGGCATTAATATGGAGTTGCCCCCCATTTGCTGCTATAACAGCCTCCACTCTTCTGTGAAGGCTTTTCACTAGATGTTGGAACATTGCGTGATGTATTGTTGTCTCTGCCTTCTTGCCTTTGTGCTGTTGTCTGTGCCCAATAATGTTTGTACCATGTTTTGTGCAGCTACCATGTTGTGTTGCTACCATGTTGTTGTCATGTGTTGTTGCTGCCATGCTATGTTGTTGTCTTAGGTCTCTCTTTATTTATTTTTATTTAACCATTATTTAACTAGGCAAGTCAGTTAAGAACAAATTCTTATTTACAATGATGGCCTACTTGTAAAACCGTAGTGTTGAAGTGTCTCTCTTGTCGTGATGTGTGTTTTGTCCTATATATATATTTTTTAATCCCAGCCTCCGTCCCCGCAGGAGGTCTTTTGCCTTTTGGTAGGCCGTCATTGTAAGTAAGAATTTGTTCTTAACTGACTTGCCTAGTTAAATAAAGGTTAAATGAAATAAAAATTGCTGCAGGAACTTGCTTCCATTCAGCCACAAGAGCATTAGTGAGGTCGGGCACTGATGTTGGGTGATTAGGTCTGGCTTGCAGTCGGCATTCCAATTCATCCCAAAGGTGTTTGTTGGGTTGAGGTCAGGGCTCTGTGCAGGCCAGTCAAGTTCTTTCACACCGATCTCAACAAACCATTTCTGTATGGACCTCGCTTTGTGCAGGGGGGCATTGTCATGCTGAAACAGGAAAGGGTCTTCCCCAAACTGTTGCCTCAAAGTTGGAAGCACAGAATCTTCTAGAATGTCATTGTATGCTGTAGCGTTCCAGAGCATTCCAGATTCCAATGGCGGAGAGCTTTACACCACTCCAGCCGACGCTTGTTATTGCGCTTGTGTGTGGCTGCTCGTCCATGGAAACCCATTTCAAGAAGCTCCCGACGAACAGTTCTTATACTGACGTTGTTTCCAGAGGCAATTTGGAACTTGGTAGGGAGTGTTAAAAAACTATCGGCCTATATCGACTTTTCCATTCCTCTCAAAAATTTCAGAAAAGCTCCTGACCCCTTCTGTCTCAGCCTCCAGTATTTATGCTGCAGTAGTTTATGTGTCGGGGGGCTAGGGTCAGTTTGTTATATCTGGAGTACTTCTCCTGTTTTATCCGGTGTCCTGTGTGAATTTAATTATGCTCTCTCTAATTCTCTCTTTCTCTCTTTCTTTCTGTCTCTCGGAGGACCTGAGCCCTAGGACCATGCATCAGGACTACCTGGCATGATGACTCCTTGCTGTCCCCAGTCCACCTGGCCTTGCTGCTGCTCCAGTTTCAACTGTTCTGCCTGTGATTATTAATATTTGACCATGCTGGTCATTTATGAACATTTTGACATCTTGGCCATGTTCTGTTATAATCTCCACCGGCACAGCCAGAAGAGGACTGGCCACCCCTCATAGCCTGGTTCCTCTCTGGATTTCTTCCTAGGTTTTGGCCTTTCTAGGGAGTTTTTACTAGCCACCGTGCTTCTACACCTGCATTGCTTGCTGTTTGGGGTTTTAGGCTGGGTTTCTGTACAGCACTTTGAGATATCAGCTGATGTACGAAGGGCTATATAAATACATTTGATTTGATTTGTTACACCCAAGACAATATTTAACTGCGCTCCGTGCTTCAGCACTAGGCAGACCTTCAGCACTAGGCAGACATGCATAGAGCCATGGCTTCAATGCCACCGAACACCTTTGGGATGAATTGGAACGCCGACTGCGAGCCAGGCCTAATTGCGCAACATCAGTGCCCGACCTCAATAATGCTCTTGTGGTTGAATGGAAGCAAGTCCCTGCAGCGACATTCCAACATCTAGTGTAAAGTCTTCCCAGAAGAGTAGAGGCTGTTATAGCAGCAAAGGGGGGACCAACTCCATATTAATACCCATGATTTTGGAATGAGACGTTCTTACGAGCAGGTGTCCATATATATATATACAGTGGGGCAAAAAAGTATTTAGTCAGCCACCAATTGTGCAAGTTCTCCCACTTAAAAAGATGAGAGAGGCCTGTATTTTTCATCATAGGTACACTTAGACTATGACAGACAAAATGAGAAGAAAAAAAATCCAGAAAATCACATTGTAGGATTTTTAATGAATTTATTTGCAAATTATGGTGGAAAATAAGTATTTGGTCACCTACAAACAAGCAAGATTTCTGGCTCTCACAGACCTGTAATTTCTTCTATAAGAGGCTCCTCTGTCCTCCACTCGTTACCTGTATTAATGGCACCTGTTTGAACTTGTTATCAGTATACAAGACACCTGTCCACAACCTCAAACAGTCACACTCCAAACTCCACTATGGCCAAGACCAAAGAGCTGTCAAAGGACACCAGAAACAAAATTGTAGACCTGCACCAGGCTGGGAAGACTGAATATGCAATAGGTAAGCAGCTTGGTTTGAAGAAATCAACTGTGGGAGCAATTATTAGGAAATGGAAGACATACAAGAACACTGATAATCTCCCTCGATCTGGGGCTCCACGCAAGATCTCACCCCGTGGGGTCAAAATGATCACAAGAACGGTGAGCAAAAATACCAGAACCACACGGGGGGTCCTAGTCAATGACCTGCAGAGAGCTGGGACCAAAGTAACAAAGCCTACCATCAGTAAGACACTACACCGCCAGGGACTCAAATCCTGCAGTGCCAGACGTGTCCCCCTGCTTAAGCCAGTACATGTCCAGGCCCGTCTAAAGTTTGCTAGAGAGCATTTGGATGATCCAGAAGAAGATAGGGAGAATGTCATATGGTCAGATGAAACCCAAATATAACTTGGTTCAACTCAACCCGTCGTGTTTGGAGGACAAAGAATGCTGAGTTGCATCCAAAGAACACCATACCTACTGTGAAGCATGGGGGTGGAAACATCATGCTTTGGGGCTGTTTTTCTGAAAAGGGACCAGGACGACTGATCCGTGTAAAGGAAATAATGAATGGGGCCATGTATCGTGAGATTTTGAGTGAAAACCTCCTTCCATCAGCAAGGGCATTGAAGATGAAACGTGGCTGGGTCTTTCAGCATGACAATGATCCCAAACACACCGCCCGGGCAACGAAGGAATGGCTTCGTAAGAAGCATTTCAAGGTCCAGGAGTGGCTGAGCCAGTCTCCAGATCTCAACCCCATAGAAAATCTTTGGAGGGAGTTGAAAGTCCGTGTTGCCCAGCAACAGCCCCAAAACATCACTGCTCTAGAGGAGATCTACATGGAGGAATGGGCCAAAATATCAGCAACAGTGTGTGAAAACCTTGTGAAGACGTACAGAAAACGGTTGACCTCTGTTATTGCCAACAAAGGGTATATAACAAAGTATTGAGATAAACTTTTGTTGTTGACCAAATACTTATTTTCCACCATAATTTGCAAATAAATTCATTAAAAATCCTACAATGTGATTTTCTGGATTTTTTTTCTCATTTTGTCTGTCATAGTTGAAGTGTACCTATGAAGAAAATTACAGGCCTCTCTCATTGTTTTAAGTGAGAGAACTTGCACAATTGGTGGCTGCCTAAATACTTTTTTCCCCCACTGTATATACAGAAATAGATTAATAGTATGGCCTTGACTAGAATACAGTACATACATATGAAATTAGTAAATAGTTTGTAAACATTATTAAAGTGACCAGTGTTCCATTATTAAAGTGACCACTTATTCCATGTCTTGATACATAGGGCGACAGCCTCTAAGGTGCAGGGTTGAGTAACCGGGTGGTAGCCGACTAGTGACAGTTTCTATGTTCTGGGCGGAGGTTGGCTAGTGATGGCTATTTAACAGTATGATGGCCTTGAGATGGAAACTGTTTTTCAGTCTCTCGGCCCCAGCTTTGATGAACCTGTACTGATCTCGCCTTCTGGACGATAGTGGGGTGTACAGGCCGTGGCTTGGATGGTTGATGTCCTTGATGATCTTTTTCATCTTCCTGTGACATCGGCGCTGTAGGTGTCCTGGAGGGCAGTCAGTGTGCACCCGGTGATGCGCTGGGGACACCGCACCACCCTCTGGAGAGCACTGCGGTTGCGGGCGGTCCAGTTGCCGTACCAGGCTGTGATACAGCTTGACAGGATGCTCTCAATGGTGCATCTGTAAAACGTTTGTGAGGGTCTTAGGGGCCAAGCACATTTTTTCAGTCTCCTGAGGTGAAGTGGAGCTGTTGTACTACGTCGTTATTTGGCTGTTTGTGGCCCGCCTGTTAGCTTGCACGATTATTTGCCATTCTCCTTCAACCTCTCTCATCAACAAGCTGTTTTTCGGCAACAGGACTGCCGCTGACTGGATGTTTTTTTTTTTCCCACCATTCTCTGTAAACTCAATTTCTGAGATAGTGGATCCGGTGGGCCTGGCACTGACAATCATACCATTCTCAAAGTCTCTTAGTTCACTCATTTTATCCATGCTAACGTTCAATCGAACAGTAACTGAATGCCTCCATGCCTGTCTGCCTGCTTTATATACAGTAGCAAGCCACAGCCACTTGACTCACTCTCTGTAGGAGCGATCCATTTTCGTGAACATGGTACCTAAATAACTGTCTGGTGAGTGTATGTTCACACCGTGAAAAGGAAGTTAATATTTAGTGAAATTTGTGACTATCTATCTTGTTTAATCTAGTTTTTAACTAGCAATCATATTTACAATCGTATATTTCAATTGATTCAATTTTTTTATGAAATACTGTATATGTTCTTATTCAAGATATGACCCTAGTTGAACCTGTGAAACTGTAATAGGACCACTAAGAGGCTGTGAGAAGATGCACAAAGAGGAAGCAATCACAGCAATCGTGGTGAGACATTTACACATCACTCTCAAGCTAAAGCAGAAGAGATCATTGGCTAATTGGTAGATGGCTTTAGCATCCCTGGAAGAAAACTCATAGGATGGCGAATGTAAAGAGCTAATCTGACAGTTTAGTATGGCTAAACAGAAAAGAATGAATGGTGGAGATCACATTCAGATGAGTAATGAGCAGTTAGAGGTATGGAATTGGAAAGCATGGATTTTGCGGGTGCACTTAGAAAAATAACTCCATGCACTGCCGTATTGCTGAGCACTTTGGTGATTGGTAAGCAACTTTGGAGCTCCATACTAGGCAATGAGGGTGGAAGAGTCATTATGTTCCTAACTTGACAGTAAGCAGTCAGTAATACTCAGTTAAAATAAAAAACTCAAGGAGAGTATTTTAATTTCAGTTATCAATGTTGGGTAAAATAGCCCATCCAAAAATACAAAGAACATTCTAGTCTGATCACTCGCTGTGAGGTGAGAGTTCACCATAGAAGGTATCCACACCAACACTCTGAGCTCAGAGGTTTGCTCATGTTATATCAAATGGGCATAGTACAATTGGTATGTCATCAAATCGTCACTGTATCTAATAAAAAGTCCAACAATGCAACAAAGGCACGAGGAAGTGTGATGTATTATGCAGTAGAAAGGAACAAAATGAATATGACAAAACAAACTAATTAACTTCTCCCCTGTATAATCTTGTCAGATTCAGCTAATTTAGCAGACTTTCATAAACTGACGCACATGAAAATAAATAATGTACTGCACAGTTTCTGCATAACAGAACAGTGTCACTTCGACAGTCACTGTTGTGTACGACTCACATACATTTCTTATCAAAGCTTTTTTTCCCAGTGCACTTTATTAGGGCCCAGGATTTAATGGTGCAATTTCATTCACAGCTCCTTAATAATGATAGCACAGACATCTCTTGTGTTTCATCTGGCTGGTGCCTTGCCTGTAGCAGAGCTATCATTCTGTATTTCCAATAGTGTCTGGGATCTGTTCCCTACACTGGGCACAAAACTTAAAACACCACCCAGCACCAAACACAGTGCAGTAGGTGTCAAAATAATGCATCTTCCGAATCATCATAACCATGCAGTTTAACATCACCATTCTCTACAGTCTCCAGGTCAATAATATCAGTCACCAGTCATCCTCACAAATACTATTGTCATTGACATATTGTTTGTATACAAAAGCATGAACATTAATATTTGGATACACTTGAGTACCAGCTGTTAGAATAACATTCTCAGTCTTTGGTTCCTGAGCATGAGGATGACAGCAGAGATACAGCACCATCACTTCCTTGTGGCAGACAGAGAGACAGGACCTCCATGGCTTCACTACCCGGGGATGGATTGAGTTGACATTGACAGGAAAACATCCCATCAGATGTCTTGGAAGCTGCTGTCAGATATCTGCTGATGTATAGGTGTTGGACAGGACTGACGTAACTGACTAAATCAAGGGGTAGTAGGGGTGTGTGAAAGTGTGTGTGTGTGTGTGTTTCTGTCTGCCTGTTTGTGAACATGCATGTGTAAAAAAGATATAGCAATAGTATTCCCAACAATCCAAACAGCTACAGATCACTTCTGTTCCATAATCTGATTTAATGATGTCATTTCCCAAGGTTCCGTTAGTTCCCGTAGTGTAAATCCAACAGCTCATTTGATTTATAGCCAGTCTTTGGGATTTGTATGATAATTGCCAAGATTTACATCGCTCTATTCCGGAGTGACATTTAACAGACTACTCAAGATATGTCAGGGAAAAACAATACGGTAAATCGACAGAAAAACAAGACTGTAAAACCATAGAAAAACATTACTGTATATCCACAGTCACAGCAAAGATTGTCAAGACACATAAGCAAAGGCCAGTCTATTTAGTGTACCACAGTGAGCTCCACAGAGGTTTTAGTGATAAATGTAATTTGTGACAGACTTCTCGAATGAAAAGTATGCATTCATTACTCGTAAAGAACAGAAAGATAAGTTCATGTCAATGTTCACCAATGCGTACAGCAGTTCAGAATGCGTTGGTCCATCATAGTTCAAGCCAAATGCAATTGAAGTCTGGTGTGCATTCAAATGATTTGATTGTTCATCACATTCTTATGGCACAGTGCATTCCATTCAGCTACGTAGTTGCTGTCACTAATGCAGTCCTTTAATGTCAAACCACATTCATGATCATGGTTTCATCCTAAGCATTATGAAACATTCATACAGTGCTTTACTGTGGCCATGATACCCAGACAAATAAATCCATTAAGATCCATAGTAAAACACCTTTGAACATCAATACTAAATGTTCCTATGCATACTCTGCTACTGACACATTCAACACTACATTCTTCTCACTGCGATCTTGAGGAGACATCTCACATTCTCAGAGTGTCAGAGACATATATGTTATCTCCGCACTGTTGTACTCATATCTCCCGCTCCACAGCTCTACACTAGAACTCCTCTTCATGGACCGTGGTTCCCACTGGGGGGGCTTCTGCTGCCATCTGTCCCACAGAAAGGCCTGGTCACAGTGAGACTTCCCTGGGTTGTCAGTGGCTGTCTCCCCCTCCGGAGCTTCAGGGTCCTCACAGACATCTAAGACAGAGTGATCTGTGGCTTCCCCTGTGGCATCCTCTAGCTCCATGGGTGCCAGCTCAAATGCGGACAAGCTAATGCTAGCTGGGTCTAGTAATATTAGTGGATCTAGGTCTAGGATGACTGGTTCTGGGTGGCACATTGTGGCTGGGTCCAGGGCTACTGAGTCTGGGGTGAATGGACTTCCCAGTCCAAGGGAGACCGGGCCAGGTGAATGCACTGTAACTTGGTCCTGTGGTTCTGAATCTTCAGGGAACTCTATAGGTAGGTCTTCATTCATGTGATCTAATTGGTACTCAATAGCTGGGTCCACACACATGGATTCCATTCGGTATATAGAGGGGTGGTCCGGACTGGGGGGGCTCAGAGAAACTGGGTCTGGTGGTGTGTACATGGCGATTGGGCTGAGGTCTGATGAACTCACACTAACTGTCTCCAGAGGATCCAAGAAGACTGAGTCCAGATCTGATTCATCTGAGGAATTTAAGACCAAATGGACCACAAATGGATCAGTTGGGCACTCAGTGGCCTGGTCCACTGGTTCTGGAACAGGTGGCCATTCTGGCTCCTGAGACTCATCAAATTCATCAAAGGAGTCGATGGTGACTGGATATGCACGCACAACTATTTCTGATGGGAACATGTCGGAGTCTAAGGGGAATGGATCTGGGAGGTCTGGAAGGCAGACAGTGGCTAAGTCCTGTGATTCTGGATCAGATGGGATCAGACACACATCCAGTGATTCTAAATCAGTTGGGCTCTCTGGTGTAACTATGACAGTTGGGCAAATGGTAACTGAATATTGATCTAGTTGCTCTGATGAACACAAACTGGTATTATACAGTGGCTCTATCTCTGGTGCTGTTGAGACTATAGGGCCTGGGTCTAAAGATTCAGTATCTGACAGACAGACAGGAACTGCCTGGTGTACAGGAGCTGTGTCTTTAGACACTGGATCTTGCTGGTGCACAGTGACATCTTCCACAGATTCTGAATCTGATGGGGACAAGTCAGAGTCTGACTCTTGTGGTGGGGACACAGTGACCTCAGGTACTGGATATGGTAGGTACGTCACTCTTGGTTCTGGGACTAGGGGTTTCACCTTAACTAAGTCAATCGATTCTGTATCGGAGCGGTTCACAATAGCTGGGTCCAGCTTGTGTGTTTCTTCAGGGCACACATTAGCTACGTCTGTGGGCTTGTGTGTTTCTTCACTGTACACATTAGCTACGTCTGTGGGCTTGTGTGTTTCTACACTGTACACATTAGCTACGTCTGTGGGTTTGTGTGTTTCTTCAGGGCACACATTAGCTACGTCTGTGGGCATGTGTGTTTCTACACTGTACACATTAGCTACGTCTGTGGGCTTGTGTGTTTCTTCAGGGCACACATTAGCTACGTCTGTGGGCATGTGTGTTTCTACACTGTACACATTAGCTACGTCTGTGGGCTTGTGTGTTTCTTCAGGGCACACATTAGCTACGTCTGTGGGCTTGTGTGTTTCTACACTGTACACATTAGCTACGTCTGTGGGCTTGTGTGTTTCTACACTGTACACATTAGCTACGTCTGTGGGCTTGTGTGTTTCTACACTGTACACATTAGCTACGTCTGTGGGCTTCTGTTTCTTGGGCTTGTGTGTTTCTTCTTCAGGGCACACATTAGCTACGTCTGTGGGCTTGTGTGTTTCTTCAGGGCACACATTAGCTACGTCTGTGGGCTTGTGTGTTTCTTCAGGGCACACATTAGCTACGCCTGTGGGCTTGTGTGTTTCTACACTGTACACATTAGCTACGTCTGTGGGCTTGTGTGTTTCTTCAGGGCACACATTAGCTACGTCTGTGGGCTTGTGTGTTTCTTCAGGGCACACATTAGCTACGTCTGTGGGCTTGTGTGTTTCTTCAGGGCACACATTAGCTACGCCTGTGGGCTTGTGTGTTTCTTCAGGGCACACATTAGCTACGTCTGTGGGCTTGTGTGTTTCTTCAGGGCACACATTAGCTACGTCTGTGGGCTTGTGTGTTTCTTCAGGGCACACATTAGCTACGTCTGTGGGCTTGTGTGTTTCTACACTGTACACATTAGCTACGTCTGTGGGCTTGTGTGTTTCTACACTGTACACATTAGCTACGTCTGTGGGCTTGTGTGTTTCTACACTGTACACATTAGCTACGTCTGTGGGCTTGTCTGTTTCTACACTGCACACATTAGCTACGTCTGTGGGCTTGTCTGCTTCTACACAGCACATATTAGCTATGTCTGTGGGCTTGTCTGTTTCTACACTGTACGCATTAGCTACATCTGTGGGCTTGCCTGTTTCTACACCACACACATTAGCTACGTCTGTGGGCTTGTCTGTTTCTACACTGTACACATTAGCTACGTCTGTGGGCTTGTCTGTTTCTACATTGTACACATTAGCTATGTCTGTGGGCTTGTCTGTTTCTACACTGTACACATTAGCTATATATGTGGGCTTGTCTGTTTCTACACTGTACACATTAGCTACGTCTGTGGACTTGTCTGTTTCTACACCGTATACATTAACTACGTCTGTAGGCTTGTCTGTTTCCAAACAATACACGTATGTGGACACTGGATCTGGAGAGCACACAGTCTTTGGGTACTGATGCTCTGAATCTACGGGGTCCTCTATGGCTGGATCCACAGACTGTGCTTCTGAGGAGCTCATGCTGACTGGGCCTGGAGATAACTGATCTGATAGGCTCTTAGTGTTCTGGTCTAGTGGTTCTGGGCGAACCACAGAGGTTGATGAGTCTACTGACCCTGGTTCTGGCTGGATCATGGTGACTGGATCCACAAGTACGGAATCTAGAGTGATCGGGATAGAACCCTCTACAAACAGTGATGCCGGACGACTTAGAATGGCTGGGTCCATTGAGATCTGTTTAGGAAGATGGCGCCTCACGACGGCCTGCTTCTCTTGTACCTCTTCCTCCTCAGGACAATTAACGGCCGCGTCTGCCGTGCTCTGTCTCACCAGCACCTTGCTCCTGGCCTGCGTCCCTACAGACACTTGAGCCACTTTAGCCCGTTTCCCAGCCTCCCATGTTCTCCCAGCTTCTCCCCCAGCCGTCCATGTTCTCCCAGCCACCCCTTCTCCCCCAGCCGCCCCTTCTCCCCCTGCCACCCATGTTCTCCCAGCCACCCATTCTCCCCCAGCTGCCCCTGCTCCCCCAGCAGCCCCAGGATGTGGAGACCACGTGTTGTAGTGCTGCGTGAAGGTGTTGAAGTTGCTATTGAAGGCCCTGAGCTCAGTGCACAGGTCCCTCCTGAGATCAGACAACTCACGACGCATGGCCGACACTTCCTCCTTCCACTGCATGCTGATCGCTGCAGCTAGGTGGGCTGACTCCTTTATACTGGCCTCGATGGCTGTGGGTGAGGGCCTCTCTGGGGCCTGGAAGCTAGGTTTAGGGGGCCTGAACAGGCTGGGTGAATCAGGGGGCCCAGATTGAGGTTTGGCTGTGGCACCGGTACTGTCTTGGAGGTACAGTCTGTTTCTTCTGATAGGGCAGCCTAGATCGTCATGGGCCAATGGGACTATGTCTGCTACGTCTCGACGTACACTGGCCTGGTACTCAGGTAAGCTAGTGGCTTCCTGTGCATATTTTCCCTCTGGAAGACAAAGGTAAATATGTGTAGTATGTCGTCAGGTCACAGGTGTGAGCAGCTGGAGAGAATGTGCTAGTGTTAGCCACCAAGCACAGACATCAAGTCATGCAGTTTTTAAGTTAAGGAATGTATGAGTCAAAATAAGACTTGAAATGGTCTCATATCTTCAGTGTCTAAAAATCATTATTATAGTCTTTCCTTGGATCTACGAAGCTACATAAGGAAACCTTTCGGAAAATAAAACATTTTGGTTATCAATATTACACTAAAAGTTCATAGTCCCATTTTGACTCATATTTCTGATTATAGTTTACACTGCCTTCTCAATCTCAAATGAAACTGTATCATGCTCTTGCATGCTTCTCATCTTTTCACTGCACAAAGACAGACCCCAAAACACATGACAAAGAACAAGATACTGTAAAAACCTACTGTATGTATGGTATTCATACCTTCACCACAGATATGATACAGGTGTAACTTTGTGCACTGAAAAGAAGCAAAGATGAGCAACACATCCCCAACCACTATCAGGAAGTATATGAACCCTATTGAACATCATGAGGTCCAGTATGACCTATCTACCTGAAGTCAGAGGGTGGAACCAATCGTCCAAAGATTCCTGACATCAGAAACACCCCATCCTCCACACCATAGATTGCATGAAATTGCCATGACAAATTTAAAGATTATGTTTTAGTTTGTTGAGAAAGCAGTGTAAATAACTGGTGAAAATCTGTCAAATGCACAACTCTCCAGATGCCCACACCTTCTCTGACCCCTCCCTAATATCATTGGTAGAACTCCCCGGTAGAAAGAATGGGTCTTCACTTCTTTACCAGGGGAAGGATGTTGTTGTTTTTGTGTCTATCCAGAAATGGGAAACAATGTCATTGCTACGGTTTATCCTCTGGCGAAGTAGGTGACCTTACAGGACCGTTTGCTGAAATGATTTTGATTCACTCAGTGTCATATTCGCAGTTTATTTTATTCCACATAAAAAAATATAACTCTTGTTTTTGTGACCTCAATTGTATTGGCCAGTGCAGTCATTACCTGCCACATGAGACACCAGAATCTGTGGGAATTGAACTGGAGAACCTGTGGGAACTGAACTGGAGAACCTGTGGGAGCTGAACTGGAGAATCTGTGGGAACTGAACTGGAGAATCTGTGGGAACTGAACTGGTGAAGCTGTGGGAATTGAACTGGAGAATCTGTGGGAATTGAACTGGAGAATCTGTGGGAACTGAACTGGAGAATCTGTGGGAGAGAAAACTCAAAGCCGTTGCTGTGGCAACAACGTGTATGCATCACAATGTGGTTTGTAAGTACAGGTAGATAAAGCTGTCGTAAACCCATTCAGTCATTAAGACTCTGGAGTTGAAGGACTGTTCATCTGAGCACTATTTCCCCTGCCCAGAGTTTCAGCTGAGAACACACGCAAAGTATCTGTGGCTTATCATGAAATAAGGTATAGAGCCAGATTGTGCTGAAGGCGATTAAGTCCATCAACTAAAAGAAAAAGCTATAGTAAGGAAACAGCAACGAGGGAGAAAAAACAATCCATCCTCACTTAATCTGAAAAGGTCTCGTGATATAATGTTCACTTCATGTGCCTGCAGAATCATTTCAATAGGGTTCATATCTTCACTCTCTGATATTATGTGGAATGAGAATATGAATGACTGAATTGAAAATGCAATATGATGGATTGACTCAAAGCAACTCATAAACTATACTTGAATATGCTCTGTATATATCAACAATCAGGAAATATGTAAAAGTGGTTCATGCAGATGTATGGAGCCATTTCATAAAGCACTTCAAGAGCAGAGCATCACAGGAAATGTCATGTGCATGTTGTTAATGTCTTAATTCTCACTTGATATAACATTTTGATATTTACAAAAGGGAACTGTACCCTTGTGTATAAGGTTTACTTTGCATGGCTATATCAACTTATCATCCACTTTGGAATCAGAGATCAGCTGTCATCTCAATAGTGTTCATACTCTACTGTATACAGTATGTGTTGTATCTGTTAATGTGGTGCAGTCCCCTCCTCCCCTGTTGTTCTGACCTGCTGTGGCCCTGATGGTAGAGGTGAGGGTGGAGGAGGTCATGGTGGGGATGCAGTCATCATCCTGGGAGTAGCCAGCCTGGATGGCCCTCAAGTAGCTGTGGCTCCGTGTCCGGAAACAGCCGGGCAGGTCCAGAGCCTCCACAGCCTGAGATTCCAGCTCACTGAACACCGACTCACAGACTGACTCAAACTGACCGTTTATCTCTGTCTCACTCACCTGGAGGAGAGAACAGCAGGGTGAGAAAGGGTCAATGCAATGAAAGTTCTTGTCTTTGTGGGAAAACATTAATTGGTTGTATACAACGTTTGATGTTATGTTCTTTTCTTCCTTTGAATAAAAAAGTGTTTACTTGAAATGGCTACCAGCTAATTTCCAGGAGAGCAAATGTTTGAAAAGGAGAACGTCTGCAAATGTATTGTTCATTTGAGTATTGTCTTGATGCGCAATTACTTAGAGAAATGTCAAGCATATGACTTGCTCACCAGGACAATGTTTTTTGTTTGTTGTTTTTTGTTTTTCTCAATTCCTCCAGTTTGCCACAGTTGCCTAAATAATGCATTCTGAAAGCTAGATCTATGTTGAAATGTGTAAAGGATTAGAGGAAGTCAAGGTGACATATTCTAGTGGCATAGCATACTGTATGAGTGTTAGTTCCCTCTGAATCCCCAGAGACAATGTGTCCTGATCTCAACAGAACCATTATTTGGCAATCTTAATATCCTGAGACAGAAGTGCATCTTGCGATATAGAGATATCAATTTAAGGAAGTTTAAATGGTCCGATGTGTATCTCACCATTCCCATTTGGCAATCCTGAGAATTGTAGATAAGGATCCTGTTCTATTGCGAGATATATAATCTTGTAATAACCTCAGCAGGGTGCCGTGGAGGCAGAGATAAAGCCAGAGAATTAGCGGGAGAGAGGTTGAGCTTTTAAGACTTGGGACAAATCAATACACTCCGACTTTAAGAGCGAGATTTAGATCTTAAATGAATATCAACCAGACACATAAAAGACTCAAGACTCAATTTTGCACAAATGCACAAATACATGAGGGGGGTAAGAAAGTTTGATAAAAGTATATGCATCTAAGGGAGGGTCAAGACTGAATGAAGGAAGAGAGAAGGATCGCGAGCTACAGTATGGAACATCATATAATATCCCATTGTCTTCCGACGGGTGGCTTCATTCTAACGCGAAACAGACGTCCGTCACGATATCTGACATAATACAATGATTATATCTTGTAAATATCATTGCTATAGGCCAGAGACTCACCTGGCTGACCTGGCTAACACAGCTGGCCTGGCTGAGAGTGCTGATTGCCCGCATGTAACTCTGGTTCCTGGAGCGGAATTGGGCTGTTGGGAGAGGTGGCTGCCGGTAGTTATAGATGGTGGAGGGCTCCAGGGCCAAGCTGGGGTGGGGGTGCATGTCTCTGGAAGCCTGCACCTGGAAGCTCTGACTGAATGGAGAGATAGAGACGACAGAGAGAGAGAGACAACAGAGCGAGAGAGAGAGAGAGAGAGAGAGAGAGAAAGAGAGACGACAGAGAGAGATTGCAGAGAGAGAGAGAGAGAGATGGCAGAGTGAGAGGACAGAGACGACAGAGACAGAGACGGCAGAGAGAGACGACAGAGAGAGAGAGAGAGAGAGAGAGAGACGACAGAGAGAGAGAGGACAGAGACGACAGAGAGAGAGAGAGAGAGAGAGATGGCAGAGTGAGAGAGGACAGAGACGACATAGAGAGAGACGGCAGAGAGAGACGACAGAGAGAGAGAGATGGTAGAGACACAAATAGATAGAAAGGGAGATTATTATACTTGTAAAGGGGTCGTAGAAATTGGCTTAATAATTTTAAGTAAACATAGTTTGACAAATTTGTCACATGGCCACAGGTCTTACAAAAGGGAATAAAACAGTTAAGTGTTAATTACTTCACGGCAGGCATCCTCTGGGTGAGCTGAACTTCAGACTGAGACTGATTATGACATTGCATTGACCAAGAGAGGGGGGATCTTCCTCCCTCCACTAAATCATTGCTGTGTTCAACAGTGTCCCCGAAATGGCAATTCGATTTGCTATTGTGCTGAAACAGCCAATCAATGCTTGGAGATGAGGGAAATGCAAATGAGGAGCTAGTTAGCAAGCAGAGCAAGCATTTCTAAGATAGCAGGAGAGTGTCAGCCAGGTCAATTAAATTTGCTTCCCCATAAGGGAAACAGCCTTCACTCACGCCGTCACAGAGATGCATACAAAGCTCTCTACCGCTCTCCATTTGGCAAATCGGACCATAACTCTATCCTCCAGATTCCTGCTCACAAGCAAAAACTCAAACAGGAAGTACCAACGACACAATCAATACGGAAGTGGTAAGATGAAGCGGATGCTAAGCTACAGGACTGTTTCTCTAGCACAGACTGGAATATGTTCTGGGATTCATCCGATGGCATTAATAACTTCTTTGGGGTAGGGGGCAGCATTTTCACTTTTGGATGAATAGCGTGCCCAGAGTGAACTGCCTCCTACTCAGTCTCAGATGCTAATATATGCATATCATTATTAGTATTGGATAGAAAACCCTCTGAAGTTTCTAAAACTGTTTGAATGATGTATGTGAGTATAACAGAACTCATATGGCAGGCAAAAACCTGAGAAAAAAACAAACAGGAAGTGGGAAATCTGAGGTTTGTAGTTTTTGAAGTCACCCCTATTGAATACACAGTGGGATATTGGTCATGTTGCACTTCCTAAGGCTTCCGTCATTAGAATGTTGTTTTTCGGGCTGCTACTGTGATGTGGGACCGGATGACAGCTCTTTGAGTCAGTGGTCTGCCTACAGCCTCGTTCTCAGTCACGCGCTTTCACTTGAGAGGTAGCTCTCGTTCCATTGCTTTTCTACAGACAATGGAATTCTCCGGTTGGAACATTATTGAACTTTAATGATAAAAACATCCTAAAGATTGATTCTATACTTAGTTTCACAAGTTTCTTCGACCTGTAATATAACTTTTTGAACGTTTCGTCCGAATGGACCAGATCGCGCATTTGGATTTGTTTACCAAACACCCTAACAAAAGAAGATATTGGACATAAATGGACATAAATGATGGACATTATCGAACAAAACAAACATATATTGTGGAACTGCGATTCCTGGGAGTGCATTCTGATGAAGATCATCAAAGGTAAGTGAATATTTATAATGCTATTTATGAATAATGTTGACTACCCAACAATGTGGATATTTCTCTGGCTGGTTTGGGCTCTGAGCGCCGTTCTCAGATTATGCTTTTTCCGTAAAGTTTTTTTGAAATTTTGTATCTATATTTCCATGTCTAACAATTGTATTTTCATCTACATTTGTAATGAGTATTTCTGTGAATTCATGTGGCTCTCTGCAATATGTCCATTAATCACGGTACTCCTTTCTGCTTGTTTGTCTTACCTGTCGGCCCCGTTGCCTAGTCAACGCCATTTTACCTGCTGTTTGTTGTGCTAGCGGATTAGCCTCGCCTACTGTTTTTAGCTAGCTTTCCAAATTCAACACCTGTGATTACTGTATGCCTCGCTGTATGTCTCTCTCAGATGTCAATATGCCTTGTATACTGTTGTTCAGGTTAGTTATCATTGTTTTAGTTCACAATGGAGCCCTAGACCCACTCTGCATACCCCTGTTACCTCCTTTGTCCCACCTCCCACACATGCGGTGACCTCACCCATTACAACCAGCATGTCCAGAGATACAACCTCTCTCATCATCACCCAGTGCCTGTGCTTACCTCCGCTGTACCCGCACCCCACCATACCCCTGTCTGCGCATTATGCCCTGAATATATTCTACCATGCCCAGAAACCTGCTCCTCTTATCCTCTGCCCCCAACGCTCTAGGCGACCAGTTTTGATAGCCTTTAGCCGCACCCTCATACTACTCCTTCTCTGTTCCGCGGGTGATGTGGAGGTAAACCCAGGCCCTGCATGTCCCCAGGTACCCTCATTTGTTGACTTCTGTGATCGAAAAAGCCTTGGTTTCATGCATGTCAACATCAGAAGTTTGTTTTACTCACTGCTTTAGCACACTCTGCTAACCCTGATGTCCTTGCCGTGTCTGAATCCTGGCTCAGGAAGGCCACCAAAAATTCAGAGATTTCCATACCCAACTATAACATCTTCCGTCAAGATAGAACTACCAAAGGGGGCGGAGTTGCAGTCTACTGCAGAGATAGCCTGCAAAGTAATGTCATACTTTCCAGGTCCATACCCAAACAGTTCGAACTACTAATTTTGAAAATTACCCTCTCCAGAAATAAGTCTCTCACTGTTGCCGCCTGCTACCGACCACCCTCAGCTCCCAGCTGTGCCCTGGACACCATTTGTGAATTGATCGCCCCCATCTAGCTTCAGAGTTTGTTCTGTTAGGTGACCTAAACTGGGATATGCTTAACACCCCAGCAGTCCTACAATGTAAGCTAGATGCCCTCAATCTCACTCAAATCATCAAGGAACCCACCAGGTACAACCCTAACTCTGTAAACAAGGGCACCCTCATAGACGTCATCCTGACCAACTGGCCCTCCAAATACACCTCCGCTGTCTTCAACCAGGATCTCAGCGATCACTGCCTCATTGCCTGTATCCGCCACGGAGCCGCAGTCAAACGACCACCCCTCATCACTGTCAAACGCTCCCTAAAACACTTCTGTGAGCAGGCCTTTCTAATCGACCTGGCCCGGGTATCCTGGAAGGACATTGACCTCATCCCGTCAGTTGAGGATGCCTGGTCATTCTTTAAAAGTAACTTCCTCACCATTTTAGATAAGCATGCTCCGTTCAAAAAATGCAGAACCAAGAACAGATACAGCCCTTGGTTCACTCCAGACCTGACTGCCCTCGACCAGCACAAAAACATCCTGTGGCGGACTGCAATAGCATCGAATAGCCCCCGTGATATGCAACTGTTCAGGGAAGTCAGGAACCAATACACGCAGTCAGTCAGGAAAGCTAAGGCCAGCTTCTTCAGGCAGAAGTTTGCATCCTGTAGCTCCAACTCCAAAAGTTCTGGGACACTGTGAAGTCCATGGAGAACAAGAGCACCTCCTCCCAGCTGCCCACTGCACTGAGGCTAGGTAACACGGTCTCCACCGATAAATCCACGATTATCGAAAGCTTCAATAAGCACTTCTCAACGGCCGGCCATGCCTTCCGCCTGGCTACTCCAACCTCGGCCAACAGCTCCGCCCCCCGCAGCTCCTCGCCCAAGCCTCTCCAGGTTCTCCTTTACCCAAATCCAGATAGCAGATGTTCTGAAAGAGCTGCAAAACCTAGACCCGTACAAATCAGCTGGGCTTGACAATCTGGACCCTCTATTTCTGAAACTATCTGCCGCCATTGTCGCAACCCCTATTACCAGCCTGTTCAACCTCTCTTTCATATCGTCTGAGATCCCCAAGGATTGGAAAGCTGCCGCAGTCATCCCCCTCTTCAAATGGGGAGACACCCTGGACCCAAACTGCTATAGACCTATATCCATCCTGCCCTGCCTATCTAAGGTCTTCGAAAGCCAAGTCAACAAACAGGTCACTGACCATCTCGAATCCCACCGTACCTTCTCCGCTGTGCAATCTGGTTTCCGAGCCGATCACTGGTGCACCTCAGCCACGCTCAAGGTACTAAATGATATCATAACCGCCATCGATAAAAGACAGTACTGTGCAGCCGTCTTCATCGACCTCGCCAAGGCTTTCGACTCTGTCAATCACCATATTCTTATCGGCAGACTCAATAGCCTCGGTTTCTCGGATGACTGCCTTGCCTGGTTCACCAATTACTTTGCAGACAGAGTTCAGTGTGTCAAATCGGAGGGCATGCTGTCCGGTCCTCTGGCAGTCTCTATGGGGGTGCCACAGGGTTCAATTCTCGGGCCGACTCTTTTCTCTGTATATATCAATGATGTTGCTCTTGCTGCGGGCGATTCCCTGATCCACCTCTACGCAGACGACACCATTCTATATACTTTCGGCCCGTCATTGGACACTGTGCTATCTAACCTCCAAACGAGCTTCAATGCCATACAGCACTCCTTCCGTGGCCTCCAACTGCTCTTAAACGCGAGTAAAACCAAATGCATGCTTTTCAACCGATCGCTGCCTGCACCCGCATGCCCGACTAGCATCACCACCCTGGATGGTTCCGACCTTGAATATGTGGACATCTATAAGTACCTAGGTGTCTGGCTAGACTGCAAACTCTCCTTCCAGACGCATATCAAACATCTCCAATCGAAAATCAAATCAAGAGTCGGCTTTCTATTCCGCAACAAAGCCTCCTTCACTCACGCCGCCAAGCTTACCCTAGTAAAACTGACTATCCTACCGATCCTCGATTTCACCCATTTTCACCTACCTCATTCCCATACTGTTTTTATACTGTTTTTTTTATTTATTTATTTACTTTTCTGCTCTTTTGCACACCAATATCTCTACCTGTACATGACCATCTGATCATTTATCACCCTAGTGTTAATCTGCAAAATTGTATTATTCGCCTACCTCCTCATGCCTTTTGCACACATTGTATATAGACTGCCCATTTTTTTTTTCTACTGTGTTATTGACTTGTTAATTGTTTACTCCATGTGTAACTCTGTGTTGTCTGTTCACACTGCTATGCTTTATCTTGGCCAGGTCGCAGTTGCAAATGAGAACTTGTTCTCAACTAGCCTACCTGGTTAAATAAAGGTGAAATAAAAAAATAAAAAAATAAAAAAATATCACTGCATGTTTTGGAACTACTAAACGTAACACGCCAATGTAAAATAAGATTTTGGGATATAAATATGAACTTTACCGAACAAACATGAAGTCCTATGAGTGTCATCTGATGAAGATCATCAAAGGTTAGTGATTCATTTTATCTCTATTTGTGCTTTTTGTGACTCCTCTCTTTGGCTGGAAAAATGGCTGGGTTTTTCTGTGAGTTGGTGGTGACCTAACATAATCGTTTGTGGAGCTTTCGATGCTGTAAAGCATTTTTGAAATCGGACACCGTGGCTGGATTAACGAGAATTGCATCTTTAAAATGGTGCCTAATACTTGTATGTTTGAGAAATTTGATTTATGAGATTTCTGTTGATTTGTATTTGGCGCCCTGCAATTTCATTGGCTGTTGGCTAGCGGAACCCCAGTCCTAGACAAGTTAAGGAGTTTACCACATCAGTCAACAGCTTCATTAATAAGTGCATTTACAACATTTCCCCACAGTGACCGTACGTACATATCCTAACCAGAAGTCATGGATTAAAAGCAACATCTTCACTGAGCTAAAAGCTAGAGCTGCCGCTTTCAAGGAGAGGGACACAAATCTGCACACTTATAAGAAGTCCCACTACACCCTCAGACGAACCATCAAACAGGCTAAGCCTTAATACAGGACTAAGATCGAATCCTACTACACCAGCTCCAACGCTCGTAAGATGTGTCAGGGCTTGCAAACTATCACGGATGACAAAAGGAAACCCAGCCGAGAGTTGCCCAGTGACGCAAGCCTACCAGACGAGCTAAATGCCTTCTATGCTCGCTTCGAGGCAAGCAACACTGAACCATGTGTGAGAGCACCAGCTGTCCCAGACAACTGTAGAATCAGGCTCACAAGGCCGCAGGGCCAGATGGATTATCAGGAAGCGTACTCAGAGCATGCGTTGACCAACTGGAAAGTGTCTTCACGGACATTTTCAACCTTTCTCTGACCCAGTCTGTAATACCTACATATTTCAAGCAGACCACCATGGTCCCTGTGCCTAAGAATACCAAGGTAAGCTGTCTAAATGACTACCGCTGTGTAGAAATCACATCTGTAGCCATGAAATGCTTTGAAAGTGGTAATAGCTCACATCAACACCATCATCCCAGAAACGCTGGGCCCCATCTAATTTGCATACAGTTCCAACAGATCCACAGATGACGCAATCTGTATTGCACTCCACACTTCACTTTACGACCTGGACAAATTGAACACCTAAGTGAGAATGCTATTTATTGACTACAGCTCAGCGTTCAACACCATAATACCCTCCAAGCTCATCACTAAGCTAAGGACCCTTTGAATGAACACCTCCCTCTGCAACTGGATCCTGGACTTCCTGATGTGCCACCACCTAGTGTTGAGGGTAGGCAACATCACCTCCGCCATGCTGACCTTCAACACAGAGGCCCCCAGGGGTGCATGCTCAGCCACCTACTATACTCCCTGTGCCAAGACAACAATCTCTCCCTCAACATTGGCAAAACAAAGGAGCTTATTGTGAATTACAGGAAACAGAGGGCCAAACACACCCCCATTCACATCGATAGGGCTGTAGTGGAGCGAGAGCTTCCTGGGTGTCCACATCACTAAGGACCTACTGTATCATGGTCCAAACACACCAACCCAGTCATACAGAGGGCACAACAATGGCTCTTCCCCCTCAGGAGGCTGAAAAGATTTGGCATGGGCCCTCAGATCCTCAAAAAGTTCTACAGCTGCACAAATAAGAGCATCCTGATGGGTTGCATCACTGCTTGGTATGGCAACTGCTCGGCATAAGACTACAGACGGTAGTGCGTACGGCCAGTACATCACAGGGCCGAACTCCCTGCCATCCAGGACCTCTATACCAGGCGGGGTCAGAGGAAGGCCTAAAAAAAATTAAAAGACTCCAGTCACCCAAGTCATAGACTGTTTTCTCTGCTACAGCACAGCAAGCGCTACCGGAGTAAAAAGTCTGGAACCAAAAGGTACCTGAACAGCTTCTATCCCCAAACCATAAGACTTCTGAACTAAAATGGCTGATACTAAATTATTTCACTTCATATGGAGGAATAAACTTAAGTATTTAAGAAAAGCGGTAATATGTAGCACCCAAAATGAGGGAGGATTGAATGCTCTGGATTTTAAAACCTCTATAATCTTTAAGATCAAATGGATACAGAACCATTTAAGAAATAAGGATAGCATTTGGACTATAATCCCTAATTTAATATTCCAACAGAAACCTGCTCCTTTTACTCTCTGTTCTGTACGTAATAGAAGATCAGCTCTGATAGCCTTTAGCCGTACCCTTATCCTACTCCTCCTCTGTTCCTCTGGTGATGTAGAGGTTAATCCAGGCCCTGCAGTGCCTAGCATCACTTCTACTACCCGGTGCTTTCATTTGTTGATTTCTGTAACTGTAAAAGCCTTGGTGTCATGCATGTTAACATGCATATTCGCTGCTTTAGCACACTCTGCCAACCCGGATGTCCTAGCCGTGTCTGAATCCTGGCTTAAGAAGACCACCAAAACCCCTGAAATTTCCATCCCTAACTATAACATTTTCCGACAAGATAGAACTGCCAAAGAGGGCGGTGTTGCAATCTACTGCAGAGATACCCTGCAGAGTTCTGTCATACTATCCAGGTCTGTACCAATACAATTGGAGCTTCTACTTTTAAAAATCCACCGTTCCAGAAACACGTCTCTCACCGTCACTTGCTATAGACAACCCTCTGCCCCCAGCTGTACCCTGGACACCATATGTGAATTGATTGCCCCCCATCTATCTTCAGAGCTCGTGCTGCTAGGTGACCTAAACGGGGACATGGTTACCACCCCGGCCATCCTACAATCTAAGCTTGATGCCCTCTATCTCACACAAATGATCAATGAACCCACCAGGTACAAACCCAAATCCGTAAACATGGGCACCCTCATAGATATCATCCTAACCAACTTGCCCTCTAAATACACCTCTGCTGTTTTCAACCAAGATCTCAGCGATCCGTAATGGGTCTACAGTCAAACAACCACCCCTCATTACTGTCAAATGCTCCATAAAACACTTCAGCGAGCAGGCCTTTCTAATCGACCTGGCCCGGGTATCCTGGAAGGATGTTGACCTTATCCCATCAGTAGAGGACGCCTGGGTATTCTTTAAAAGTGCCTTCCTCGCCATTTTAAATAAGCATGCCCCGTTCAAAAAATGTTGAACCAGGAACAGATATAGCCCTTGGTTCTCTCCAGACCTGACTGCCCTTGACCAGCACAAAAACATCCTGTGGCGTTCTGCATTAGCATCGAATAGCCCCCGTGATATGCACATTTCAAGCAGAAATGTGCATCCTGTAGCAAACTCAAAAAAGTTCTGGGACACTGTAAAGTCCATGGGGAATAAGAGCACCTCTTGCCCACTGCACTGAAGCTAGGAAACACTGTCAACACCAATAAATCCACTATAATTGAGAATTTCAATAAACATTTTTCTACTGTTGGCCATGCTTTCTACCTGGCTACCCCTACCCTGATCAACAGCCCTCCACTCCCCACAGCAACTGGCCAAAGCCTCCCCCATTTCTCCTTCACCCAAATCCAGATAGCTGATGTTCTGAAAGAGCTACCAAATCTGGACCCCTAAAAATTTGCCGGGCTAGACAATCTGGACCCTCTCTCTCTAAAATTATCTGACGAAATTGTTGCAACCCCTATCACTAGCCTGTTCAACCTCTCTTTCATATAGTCTGAGATCCCCCAAAGATTGGAAAGCTGCCGCGGTCATCCCCTTCTTCAAAGGGGGAGACACTCTAGACCCAAACTGCTACAGACCTATATCTATCCTACCCTGCCTTTCTAAGGTCTTCGAAAGCAAAGTTAACAAACGGATCACCGACCATTTCGAATCCCACTGTACCTTCTCCACTATGATATCTGGCTTCCGAGCTGGTCATGGGTGCACCTCAGCCACGCTCAAGGTCCTAAACACTATCATAACTGCCATCGATAAGAGACAATACTGTGCAGCCGTATTCATCGACCTGGCCAAGGCATTCGACTCTGTCAATCACCACATTCTTATCGGCAGACTCAACAGCCTTGGTTTCTCAAATGATTGCCTCGCCTGGTTCACCAACTACTTCTCTGATAGAGTTCAGTGTGTCAAATCGGAGGGCCTGTTGTCTGGACCTCTGGCAGTCTCTATGGGGGTGCCACAGGGTTCAATTCTCGGGCCGACTCTCTTCTCTGTATACATCAATGATGTCGCTCTTGCTGCTGGTGATTCTCTGATCCACCTCAACGCAGACGACACTATACTGTATAGCTCTGGCCCTTCTTTGGACTCTGTGTTAACTAACCTCCAGACGAACTTCAATGTCATTACAACTCTCCTTCTGTGGCATCCAACTGCCCTTAAATGCAAGTAAAACTAAATGCATGCTCTTCAACCGATTGATGCCCGCACCTGCTCGCCCGTCCAGCATCATTACTCTGGACGGTTCTGACTTAGAATATGTGGACAACGACAAATACCTAGGTGTCTGGTTAGACTGTAAACTCTCCTTCCAGACTCAAATCAAACATCTCCAATCCAAAATTAAATCTAGAATCGGCTTCCTATTAAAGCATCCTTCACTCATGCTGCCAAACCTACCCTCGTAAAACTGACCATCCTACCGATCCTCGACTTCGGCGATGTCATTTACAAAATAGCCTCCAACACTCTACTCAATAAATTGGATGCCGTCTATCACAGTGCCATCGGTTTTGTCACCAAAGCCCCATATATTACCCACCACTGCGACCTGTACGCTCTCGTTGGCTGGCCCCCGCTTCATACTCGTCGCCAAACCCACTGGCTCCAGGTCATAAACAAGTACTTCTAACTTGGAACCCAAATTCTCCCCACATGGGTATACAATCTAGAATAATAAAGACATAAAATACAAAAACAAGTCTTTATTTTTCCAGAACTGGTTTGACAACAACATTTTTTGGTTATATAATTATTGAATAATGATGGCCAACTATATGATTATCAAGAATTTATGAGAACACACAATGTTACATTCACTCCTGAGGAGTATCACATTGTTGTTAGAGCTGTCCCGAAAGGTGCTATTCTTCTTTTAGGAGAATATAACAGTACTCCAAGTGCAACTGTTGAGGATTTTGTAGACTCAATACAATTAGAAGGAATTGACATTTTAAACTATAAATGTAATAACATGTATGTACGGAAACTATGTCAATATGTTACTATTCCCTCTGCTAAAATGTACTGGAATGCAGCCCTAGGACAAGTGAACTGGAACAAAGTTTCATTGTTGTCTGGTAAATATTGTATATCTAATAAGGTGATTGAAGTATCATACAAACTCATTAATAGAATCTACCCTGTAAAGACCTTTATTATACACAGATTTAAAATAGCTATTGATAATAAATGTGTATTTTGTGGTTGTGGCCCAGAAACTCTTGGCCATTTATTTTGGTACTGTTCTTATGTCAGAAGATTTTGGAGTGAGTTAAAATATTTTATTTTAAAAGAAACAATTATTAATGTTAATCTGAGAGACTGATGTTATGTTTTAGTGTGATCCAAATGATATGGACCCTGATTTAACTTCCATTGTTCATTTGTTTATCGTTCATGGAAGATTCTTTATCCATAGAATGAAGTGGGCAGAGAACAAACCCCTCTTCACATTATTTCAGATAGAATTTAAATATTATTTTGAAAATATCAGTAAATGTAAAAACAAAAAGCAATACGCACCATAAAAGTACTTAACAAATTGAAAATGAATCTTGATATGTAATACCCTGCCTGTTAGGTTTATGTACTCTTATTTGTATATTTCTGTTTAAAAATAAATCAAATAAAAGACTTCTGAACAGTTAATCAAATGTCTAGCCGGACTATTTACATTAACCCCCTTTCTTATTTCTTTCTTTATCTTCATTTATTTACACTGACTCCTGGCACTGGCTCTATGCACACTCACTAGACTCTACCCACACACTCATACACACTAGACTGACTCCTGGCACTGGCTCTATGCACACTCACTAGACTCTACCCACACACTCATACACACTAGACTGACTCCTGGCGCTGGCTCTATGCACACTCACTAGACTCTACCCACACACTCATACACACTAGACTGACTCCTGGCGCTGGCTCTATGCACACTCACTAGACTCTACCCACACACTCATACACACTACACTGACTCCTGGCTCTGGCTCTATGCACACTCACTAGACTCTACCCACACACTCATACACACTAGACTGACTCCTGGCGCTGGCTCTATGCACACTCACTAGACTCTACCCACACACTCATACACACTAGACTGACTCCTGGCGCTGGCTCTATGTACAGTCACTAGACTCTACCCACACACTCATACACACTACACTGACTCCTGGCACTGGCTCTATGCACACTCACTAGACTCTACCCACGCACTCATACACACTACACTGACTCCTGGCACTGGCTCTATGCACACTCACTAGACTCTACCCACGCACTCATACACACTACACTGACTCCTGGCACTGGCTCTATGCACACTCACTAGACTCTACCCACGCACTCATACACACTACACTGACTCCTGGCACTGGCTCTATGCACACTCACTAGACTCTACCCACGCACTCATACACACTACACTGACTCCTGGCGCTGGCTCTATGCACACTCACTAGACTCTACCCACGCACTCATACACACTACACTGACTCCTGGCGCTGGCTCTATGCACACTCACTAGACTCTACCCACGCACTCATACACACTAGACTGACTCCTGGCGCTGGCTCTATGCACACTCACTAGACTCTACCCACACACTCATACACACTAGACTGACTCCTGGCGCTGGCTCTATGCACACTCACTAGACTCTACCCACGCACTCATACACACTACACTGACTCCTGGCGCTGGCTCTATGCACACTCACTAGACTCTACCCACGCACTCATACACACTACACTGACTCCTGGCACTGGCTCTATGCACACTCACTAGACTCTACCCACACACTCATACACACTAGACTGACTCCTGGCACTGGCTCTATGCACACTCACTAGACTCTACCCACACACTCATACACACTACACTGACTCCTGGCACTGGCTCTATGCACACTCACTAGACTCTACCCACACACTCATACACACTACACTGACTCCTGGCACTGGCTCTATGCACACTCACTAGACTCTACCCACACACTCATACACACTACACTGACTCCTGGCACTGGCTCTATGCACACTCATTCATAGACTATATCAATTGTTCATACACAGTATAGAAAGTTCTCCCTGGTTCAGATTACATCCAGAGATGAGCCTAGGAAAGAAGGGAATTCAGATTCAGAGGCTCAGTTAAACTAACTAATATACTATCAAAAACAGAGATTAGTCACCGGTCAAGACCAGCTACGACTGTGACGATGTTCAATATCAGTTAAAGACAAACCCACTCAGTATACCTACAGTAAGAGGTAAGTTAGACAGAGACTGTATTGTGTTGAACAGTGCTGTACGGCTAGAGAAATAGGAGATAGATTGGCCTGGCTGACTTCTCATTGAATTGCAGTGAGTGTTTGCTGTATGAGGTGTCTATATGGCTGACCTCTCATTGACTAGCAGTGAGTGTTTGCTGTATGATGTGTCTATACTGCTGACCTCTCATTGACTAGCAGTGAGTGTTTGCTGTATGAGATTCCATATTGAGTCTGTCAGCAATGCTCAGCGCAAGCTGGCTCTTCAACCTGACCAGTAGGGAGGGAGAACACCGTGCTTGTATTCACCTCAAGTCTGCAGCAAAATTGGTGATGTAGTTACACACGTCACTGTTCATTTTATTCACCCGGTAAGAGCTGTGGGTAGAGAGAAGAAACTGTGTTACTAGACCCATTGCTGGTGGGAGTCAATGGATGCAGGTGTGACTGAGATCACGGCACAACATCAAAGGTTTCAGATAGATTTTTGTGGGGACATCAAACGTTTGCATGAGATGTTAACCAAAGTACTCCAAACATTAGGGTGATACAAATACACGTTTATGGACAGGATGACCACAGCAACTAATGGTATTAATGGTCATGTGGAAGATGCTAGAGTTGTAGACTGACAGCCAGTGGTGCTTAATGGCAGACAGTACTACCTCATGTACAGTAATTGACCGATAATGACACAGATGAGGCCTTTTAGTATTGATGAACATTAGGTATACAGACAGTTGTACAATTCAAAAACAAAATCAGTCTAAACTGCACTTAAGAAGATCATCAGCAATAATACGTAGGCCTATCGGCAATGGCTCATTTACCCATGAAGTCTTGAATAAATACGCCATTTCTAATGGCAATTTAGTTGCACGTAAATGAACAAACTGAGGAGTAAAATACAACTAAAAGTTCTATCCATGAACATTGAAAGCAGCTCCAGCTTTAAGCTGACAACATCAGATGAAAGTGCAGCACATTGACTGACTGAGGGACATCATGTGCATGGCTTTATCCATCATCTCTACGTGGTAGAGATGTCTATAAGCTGTTTCACAAAAAGACAACCCTTTATAATGTCTTCCCCAGCACATTGCCTTTAATGTCTCCAACTGTTGCTAATGCACTTCCCATTGTTTGCCAATATGAAACTACTGTATAGCACGATGTGAATCTCTGCCTCTCTCTCTCTCTCTGTCTGCCTTTCATGCTGGCTGTGAATTGGCCTGATGTACTCTTTGTGGTTAAACAAAGACACTGTGCTGAGACAAAGTCATTGTACTGAGTTCTACCAACACGAAGAGAGAAGTCAAATGTAAGAGCACAAATGAGAGAGAAAATGCTGCAGGTAAGTGAATGTGAGTGATATATAATAGAAAAATACACTGAGGTTACAATACATTAAGAACACCTTCCTAATATTGAGCTGCACTTTCCCCTTTCTCCCTCAGAACAGACTCAAATCGTCGAGGGCATGGACTCTACAGGGTGTTGAATGTGTTCCACAGGGATGCTGGCCCATGTTAACTCCAGTGCTTCCCACAGTTGTGTGACCTTATCCCATCAGTAGAGGACGCCTGGGTATTAGTTAGCTGGATGTCCTTTGGGTGGTGGACCATTCTTGTTACACACGGGAAACTGTTGAGTGTGAAAAACCCAGCAGCGTTGCAGTGCTTGACACTAACCAGTGTGTCTAGCACCTACTACCATAACCCGTACAAAAGCACTTAAATCTTTTGTCTTTCCCATTCACCCTCTGAATGGCACATATACACTATCCATGTCTCAATTGTCTCGAGGCATAAAAATCATTATTTAACCTGTCTCCTCCCCTTCATCTACACTGATTGAAGTGGATGTAACAAGTGACATCCATAAGGGATCGTGGCTTTCACCTGGATTCACCTGGTCAGTCTATGTCACGGAAAGAGCATGTGTTCCTAATGTTTTGTACAATGAGTGTGTAATAATAATATCATATACCGTTTATTAGGTATACCTATCTAGTACCGGGTCAGACCCCCCTTTGCCTCCAGAACAGCCTGAATTCTTCTGGGCATGGAAACGTTGCTCAATTGGCATAAAGGGACCTAATATATGCCTGGAAGACATTACCCACACCTTTACACCACTGCCACCAGCTTGAACCGTTGACACCAGGCAGGATGGAGCCATGGTCAAATCCTGACTCTGCCATCAGCATGATGCAACAGGAACCGGGGTTCGTCGGAACAGCCAATGTTTTTCCACTCCTCAATTGTCCAGTGTTGGTGATCTTGTGCCCAGTGGAGCCGCTTCTTCTTGTTTTTAGCCCTTAGGAGTGGAACCTGGTGTGGTCGTCTGCTGCAAAATACCCATAAATGACAAGGACCAACGAGATGAGTTCCGAGATGCCGTTCTGCAAACCACTGTTGTACTGCTCTGTTATTTGCCTGGTTGTGGCCCGCCTGGTAGGTTGCACAATTCTTGCCATTCTCCTTTGACCTCTCTCAGGACTGCCGCTGACTGGATGTTTTTTGTTTGTCACACCATTCTCTGTAAACCCTAGACACTGTTGAGTGTGAAAAGCCCAGGAGGCTGGCTGTTTCTGAGTTACTGAAACCGGTGTGCTCTGGCTCAGACGATCATACCACTCTCAAAGTCGCTTAGGTCACTCGTTTTGCCCATTCTAACGTTCAATCGGACAGTAAGTGAATGTTTTGATGCCTGTATACCTGCTTTATATAGCTAGTCACGTCCACGTGACTCTCTGTCTGTAGGAGCAAAACATTTTCGTGAATGGGGTGATGTACCTAATATGCCATTTAGCAGAGGCTTTTATCCAAAGCGACTTACAGTCATCAAATCAAATTGTATTGGTCACATACACATATTCAGCAGATGTTATTGCAGGTGTAGCGAAATGTTTGTGTTCCTAGGTCCAACAGTGCAGTAATATCTAACAATTCACAACAATACACACAAATCTAAAGTTAAAGAATGGATTTAAGAAATATGTAAATGTTAGGACGAGCAATGTCAGAGTGGCATTGACTAAAATACAGTAGAATAGAACACAGTACATACATATGAAATGAGTAAAGAAGTGCGTAAACATTATTAAAGTCTATGTCCATGTCCATGTCTATGTTTATAGGGCAGGAGCCTCTAAGGTGCCGGGTTGAGTAACTGGGTGGTAGCCGTCTAGTGATGGCTATTTAACAGTCATCCTGAACAGATGAGGGCAATAGTCACAGGAATTAGGACTTCTGGGAAATGAGTGTGCTCTATAACAGGAAGGTGAGCGGATATAGGGCCGGCAGCATTGCAGACAACCACAACTAACAGAGAAGCTCAATGGAGAATAATCACATTGTCTGAATGTTTACTGTCAGTGGGACTGAAGATAATGAGCAGTGAAGTTTAGCCTCATCCATCATCCCAGAAAACAGAGGTCAGGAGACAGTAAGGAAATCAGGAAGTCAGAGGGACCTACAAATGTGTTTAAGCCCCATTATAAAGCCATTATAATCATCAATGTTTAATGATGATAAGACTTCCCCTTCATCATGAGCATACAGTAGGAGATATAAATAAATAGCAGATACACAGCAAATTAAGCATTTGCCTGCTTCTGTGGCAGAAGGATATTGTGCACATACACTCTTAGAAAACAGGTGCCATCTAGAACCTAAAAGGGTTCTTTGGCTATCCCCATAGATACGGTAAAGAAGTAAATCAAACTTGACCAAAACAATGTAATTGCCATGAAAACGCGTGGGTAACAGGGCCGTAGGGGAAAGATCCCGATGTCTCCTATTGCTCCCCAGCAAAACTTAGGCTATTAATCATATTATGTGTATTTAAAGAATAATGCTTGTATGGATGTCAACCCCAACACATGTTCATGTCATCATTACCAATCAACTGCATTACAGTTAAAAACAACTTTGACTAACATCAACGATTTCTGTATGCTAGCTATGCTAACCAGCTTATACGAATGGGAGTTAGCATTTCGTAGTCGCTTCATCTTAACCTGAAAAACAAAAACAGCCAAATATATCAAAAATTTACTTAAGTAAGCACATTGTGGGCCTGTTACAATACATAAATCATGATGTATTTCATGAATATCCACCAATCTGATCAATGGAATGCTTACCTCATCTATAGGAGAACCCTCTGAATGACCCTTTTTGGTTCTAGAACCATTTTGGTTACAGGTAGAAAAATCCAATGGAGACCCTTTTGGAACCCTTTCTCCTAAGAGTGTACCATATTGGTTAGTCAGCTTGCCTCCATTTCAGCCTTCTAGGTTGAGGAAAGTTACTGTTGTGCAATGACTGTACCATTATAGACAACAAGGACTTAAACTATGAGTGAAAGTACCACACAGATCCAAGCACAAGGCCTACTTACACAAAGTTAAAGTATTGTGGGAACAGCTCAGCAAACAAAGACAGCAACTAATCAATGGAATGGGATTCTTCTCTGACCTTGAGATGTGAGCAACAAGCGTTCATATGATACGCAATCACAATCTGAATGAATAATTAATTGCCTTATGCCACATCAGGAGTTTTATTCATTACGGCTACTATTCAAGAGGCCAATCATAATTTGAAGGGTAAAAAAGTTATAATAAAACCTGCCCAAAATAGCTGGGATTGATTGGCTTGGTTTTTGTAGACCTTGCCCCCGCATTCTTGATGAGAAGGCAGCCATTAGAGAAACTGTGCTTCTCTCCAATGATGGGGAGTGCTCCTCTGCTTCCCAATCAAATGCTACAGTGCTATCAGACGCTGTGTACCATGCCTGATTGACTCATTAACTTAATTATCCTGCTATGCAGTAATGCTTTAAATTGCCACATGCCATTCCAGTCCCATCATCATCATTAATACATCCATTAAACCAGTTTGGAAAGTCCCTCTTATTGCGGCGAGAAATCCAATATACAAATTCCATTCATCTTAGTCTACAGTCTGTAGGTCCTTAGGTCGGGACCCCAGGGGATATTTGGGGGGTGTAAATGATTATTAATTAAGATGATCGTAGACGTCAGTCCCCTCTTGTGGAGGGGCGTTTCAGCTGAACGGGCCTAGAGACAGGCTTGGTGACGGTAATATATTCGTTATTGTTGAGAGACTGAACAGAGAGTCACCCTGTCAGCCATGAGAGGGAGGTGACACAACGCAAAGGCTGTTCTCACTTTAACACCATTAGCTCCAGGAACCTCTGCCATCAAATTTACACCCGCTGCAACCCAGCAGGAGAGGAAATTGCTTCAAGTGGAAACAGAAATCCAACCTTGCACACACACCCCAAACCTCAAACCCAATTCAATTCAGTGCAAACAAGCAGTGAGCCATGATATTATGAAAGCGTTATACTCATACCAGCAGCACCACTCCTGCATGGAGCCCCATACTGCAGCAACATCTGGACAATACTTTTTATTTTACCTTTATTTTATTTTTAAGCTAAGGTCTAAAACAATTAAGTTATATAAACTGTTTTGCGTTCATAATTATTCAAATTCAAACTGAAATAGCTGCAATAGGAGCAACAGACAGGCAATACTGGAGCAGTCCTGAGGTGTCACAACACAAGAAGACAAATGGCCAGACAGGGAGATTCATTCAGTCCATTCAGCCATGAATGAAAAGCCACCACAGCAGGCATTCAGCCAGGGATGAACTTGGTAGCCCAACACTGAAACCCTTGAAACCCTGAGGGAGACCAACACTGTCTACAGTGAATACAGGAGCAACCTCATCAACTGTATCCATACTTGTGTCGTTGTCAATGGACTCTGAGGCGGGCTGTGTGGCCAGGAAACATAAAAGGATCCATAAAGGGCAATGGTGTGTGCATGGGTGCTTGTGTGTGTCCTATCTCACTGACGTGTATTCACACATTGATTTCAAACATCAATGACATACAGTATACACCAACAGAGGCCTTTTAAAACGTAAACATTTTATTTAAACTTCTTAGACAAAATAATACTAATAATTTGTATTATTTTACAAACCCACCTTCACCCACATTTGGGGGACTAAAACATTTTTTGTTGTTGCAAGTTATTTTGGTCTTTTTTCTTTTTGGGGGGTTTTGGGGGGTCAAATATTGTGACCTCCCACTTTTTTGCAATCAATCCTTCTTGTGTATAATATTGTTTGACAGTTATTTTGAAAGAATCTAATTACTCATATATTTTTTTGAAAATGAAAACCTTCCCCAGCGCAATAAAGAGATTGTATACCGTGATGCATCTGTCCCTTAAGTCACCCCGATATAACTGTTTGTGGAAATATAACAAAATTGTGTACAACAGGGAGTAACCGCTCTTGTACTTTTGCCCGAAAGTTAGCAACTACAGTGCCTTGCGAAAGTATTCGGCCCCCTTGAACTTTGCGACCTTTTGCCAATCATCAACAAGTGGGACACAATCATGAAGTGGAGCGACATTTATTGGATATTTCAAACTTTTTTAACAAATCAAAAACTGAAAAATTGGGCGTGCAAAATTATTCAGCCCCCTTAAGTTAATACTTTGTAGCGCCACCTTTTGCTGCGATTACAGCTGTAAGTCGCTTGGGGTATGTCTCTATCAGTTTTGCACATCGAGAGACTGACATTTTTTCCCATTCCTCCTTGCAAAACAGCTCGAGTTCAGTGAGGTTGGATGGAGAGCATTTGTGAACAGCAGTTTTCAGTTCTTTCCACAGATTCTCGATTGGATTCAGGTCTGGACTTTGACTTGGCCATTCTAACACCTGGATATGTTTATTTTTGAACCATTCCTTTGTAGATTTTGCTTTATGTTTTGGATCATTGTCTTGTTGGAAGACAAATCTCCGTCCCAGTCTCAGGTCTTTTGCAGACTCCATCAGGTTTTCTTCCAGAATGGTCCTGTATTTGGCTCCATCCATCTTCCCATCAATTTTAACCATCTTCCCTGTCCCTGCTGAAGAAAAGCAGGCCCAAACCATGATGCTGCCACCACCATGTTTGACAGTGGGGATGGCGTGTTCAGGGTGATGAGCTGTGTTGCTTTTACGCCAAACATAACGTTTTGCATTGTTGGCAAAAAGTTCAATTTTGGTTTCATCTGACCAGAGCACCTTCTTCCACATGTTTGGTGTGTCTCCCAGGTGGCTTGTGGCAAACTTTAAACAACACTTTTTATGGATATCTTTAAGAAATGGCTTTCTTCTTGCCACTCTTCCATAAAGGCCAGATTTGTGCAATATACGACTGATTGTTGTCCTATGGACAGAGTCTCCCACCCCAGCTGTAGATCTCTGCAGTTCATCCAGAGTGATCATGGGCCTCTTGGCTGCATCTCTGATCAGTATTCTCCTTGTATGAGCTGAAAGTTTAGAGGGACGGCCAGGTATTGATAGATTTGCAGTGGTCTGATACTCCTTCCATTTCAATATTATCGCTTGCACAGTGCTCCTTGGGATGTTTAAAGCTTGGGAAATCTTTTTGTATCCAAATCCGGGTTTAAACTTCTTCACAACAGTATCTCGGACCTGCCTGGTGTGTTCCTTGTTCTTCATGATGCTCTCTGCGCTTTTAACGGACCTCTGAGACTATCACAGTGCAGGTGCATTTATACGGAGACTTGATTACACACAGGTGGATTGTATTTATCATCATTAGTCATTTAGGTCAACATTGGATCATTCAGAGATCCTCACTGAAGTTCTGGAGAGAGTTTGCTGCACTGAAAGTAAAGGGGCTGAATAATTTTGCACGCCCAATTTTTCAGTTTTTGATTTGTTAAAAAAGTTTGAAATATCCAATAAATGTCGTTCCACTTCATGATTGTGTCCCACTTGTTGTTGATTCTTCACAAAAAAATACAGTTTTATATCTTTATGTTTGAAGCCTGAAATGTGGCAAAAGGTCGCAAAGTTCAAGGGGGCCGAATACTTTCGCAAGGCACTGTAGCTTTCCCCCATGATGACTACTTGATTGAATGGCCTCTGAATACACATTTGAAAGTGTCCCAGACAATCAGAGGATCAGCTGATCCCACATTCTGTTAAAAAAAAAAAAAATTTTAAATCTTCATCTTTTAGCAGTGATTGATTGAGTTTCCAAATAACCCGGTCCTCTAGGATATTCTACTGTAGTTAGAGACAAATAAATAAGGGCCTGGTCAGAAAGTAAATGGTCAGCAATGGTAGACTGTGATACGTTTGAGACCAGAGCGAAGGAGATAAGGAAGTAGTCGATGCGACTAGCTTGCTTATAACCACGCCACGTGTATGTAGTCAGATCATGGTTTCTTCATTACCAAACATCTACCAGGTCTAGAGAGGACATTAACTCAGGAATTGCAGAAAGTGCTTTTGGATTAGAATAATGCAAACAACCCCCCGATCTATCTAGATTTGTGTTCTGCACAGTATTAAAATCACCAACAATTATGAATAGTAATCCATTGCAAAAAAACACATTGTAAATGAAACGTAATTAACTCCCCAGAGTGCTTGGTAACAGAGAGACAACCACAGACTGACTGTGAGAAACACACTTGCATTTTATGTGTCATCAGTGGCGGGGGTCAGGCTGACAAGATATTAAGGTATTGTGTACTCAACACTTGCTGTGGTGTCAGTATTTTCCAGGAAAAAGCCTCGCTGTGCCGTAATAGTAATTGACCAACCTGTGTTGAATGGTAATGAGTAGAGCTGCTGTAGCATGTGGGGGTTGGCGAGGAGAGAAACACACAACAACCATACATGACTGACATAGCAGGGGGCTGGATCAGGACCAACATAGAGCTGATAGTGCAGTACAGCAGGGACACCACGAGCAACGTAGAAATGAACAGAGATAGATAGGATAGAATTACAACAGTCACATTTGCATTAAACTGTACATGAAACTGTATGGCATCCAATAGGTTTCACACCTTATAAACAAACACCATCAAGGCGGACCCAGGTCCACAAGGGGGCAACAGGGGGCTTAGCCCCCTCACTTGAAACTTGTGCCCCATCAGTTTTAGTTTTATGTCCCAACATAAAAATAGCAAAACGTCAATCTGTCCCTTCATAAGCACTCAATCAATGGTCTGTGAGATTCGGAACTTGAACTTTTGGTTTATTATTGTATAGTGTGATATAAACAGAATTCAATATAATTCTAATGCAAGAACACCCCAAAATTGTGCCCCTCGCTGATTTCAGCTACTCCCTTATCCTGGGTCTGCACCAAGGTCATTTGTAAGTGAGAAAGAAATTGACATCATGTACCACAGCAATTTTTCTGTTAACTTAAAGGCTGTCAATCAAATGACTAATAATTATTTTCGGTATGCCAAAATAGCACCAATAAAACATTCCCCATTCCAAAATGAAGAATGTACTAGTACAGAGCAGCCTGTTTTGAGAGTGCCAAGAATAGAGTTAATCTAATAGAGCCCTGTACATTAAAAGAGCCTAGCTCAGGCCAGTCATTGTGTTGTACTGGCTGATACAGCAGAATACAATAGGCAGAACAAAACATGAGTTTCTGAAAGTGCTGATCCGGGAGGAGGATTTTACAATGGAAAATTAATAAAAATGGACTCCTATTATTACTGTCTCCATATTCAGCCATGAACAAAGAGAGACGAGTGGCTTTGGAGGAGTGAAAGTGACTGTGCTTGCTCTTGCAGACAGTGGCACTACTACTTTAACAATCAAATCAGGGAACGATGGAATCGCCAAATACAATTTCATGTTTTTATGTCTGACGTAATGTTTAAATTCAAAACACAATAAATATTCAACTATAGTGGTGGATCAGAGAATAGTGATTTTCTCATACCTGCCCCTGAAATAATGAAGAAACAGAGAAATTAGAGACAAAATTCTAAAACCATTTAGACTGAAAGTCGATGGGAGATGTATTTTACACTGAGACCCACCTTGTAACTACCACATGATCTCATTAAAGGACCACATTTGTATTCCAATATAACTGCTACTGCTCTGCCACATACACTGACAAGGATATGAATGATATATGAGAGTGGCCCAGGGGTGAAGATGGTGAGGAAGTGAGGTAACAAGGAAATGGGTGAAACAATGGGCAAACAAAGCAGCCATTGACAAGGACAATTAACACACCATACAAGGACCAGGAACAGTAGAAGTAAACAGAGGAAATAACTAGTGTGTCCCTTTAAACACTGTGGAATGAATTCAAGGCTCTAAACCTCTTCCGAAACCACAGTTGATAATGATGAGACATTTCCAGGGAAATAACATCAGTGTATCATTTCTGTTTTAACATTTCCTCACTGACATTAATGTAAAGAAAGGTAGATGACTACAATATGCAGTTTTATAATCCAATAACAGCATTGCCTTCCAACAGAGTATGTAAAAAGGCAAACAACAGCATTCTTGCCCAACTTATTGAATCATCTATCTAGGATATGTATTTTCTTGTGCTATTGTTTCTGTGTTAGAATTCCGCTGGCATCATCCTATCATTGGACAAGTATTGTAATCTAATTTCATGTTAATCTGCTGCATTTGTCATGCCATATTGCTAGGCATTAATGTTGTTGTTTCTGTGACTGTGTCTGCATCATGTCCCATCTAATCCTTTAAAAGCCCATTTCCTCTGCCACAAAGCAACACAACACTACACTAACGCAACACTAACACAAAACTACACTAACACAACACTAACGCAACACTAACACAACACTAACGCAACACTAACACAAAACTACACTAACACAACACTACACTAACGCAACACTAACACAAAACTACACTAACACAACACTACACTAACGCAACACTAACACAAAACTACACTAACACAACACTACACTAACGCAACACTAACACAAAACTACACTAACACAACACTACACTAACGCAACACTAACACAAAACTACACTAACACAAAACTACACTAACGCAACACTAACACAAAACTACACTAATACAACACTACACTAACGCAACACTAACACAAAACTACACTAACACAACACTACACTAACGCAACACTAACACAAAACTACACTAACACAACACTACACTAACGCAACACTAACACAAAACTACACTAACACAACACTACACTAACGCAACACTAACACAAAACTACACTAACACAACACTAACACAAAACTACACTAACACAAAACTACACTAACACAACACTACACTAATGCAACACTAACACAAAACTACACTAACACTAACACAAAACTACACTAACACAACACTACACTAACGCAACACTAACACAAAACTACACTAACACAACACCGCAATAACACAATTCTCCTCTTTTAGTGTTCCACTCCAGAATTCATTCACTTTATTCCACAGCGCACACCCGTAACAATGTTTTATAAACAATCACACGAAAACCTTTTTGCTATAGAAATCAAATCAAATGTATTCATTCACTTGCACAAGGTTTAGAAGTTGCCCTTATTAACCACATATCTGGATCACATCTTTGACATTGCATGCTGGGATACTTTACATGGCCTACCTCTGGGAGTCTAAGAGCGGTCTTTGCATGACATACTTGACCAGGGAGTGTGGCCGGACCGTCTTCACGGGGGAGGTCTTGGGACTGGAGTCAGACTCTCCACTCTCCTCATCACCCATGGCTTTGACGTAACTGCTGCTCCTCATCCTCCGGCAGGGGATCTCATCACCCTTACCTCCCCCTGGGTAACCACTCCACTCATCCTGAGGTACCTGGGGGAGGGCGATGGAGAGGGGGTTAGAGAGAAGGGTTCAGGTGGGGTCTCTATAGGGTGGGAAGTGGCACTAAAACCATGTAAGAGCAGTAGTACGATTGCAGAATATAATGTTATTATAGTACGAGTACTAGAAATACGCAGGTTTACCTCAATGTTTCTTTGGTCCCACTTGTGGTACCATGTATTTACGTACATCATATTTACTGTAAGTAGGTAGAGTTTATATTTGAACTGTTACTATTGTTGCATAGACCTGAAAACAGTTTGCCAATATCTGTGCGCTATGTCAGTATAGATGTTGTTCCCTCAAGGTTGCCTGTGTACTCAGAGGCTCTTGGCTCAGCCGTGGTTGTAAAACAGACTGTGTCCTCGATCATGTTTATTGGTAAAAGTGAAGGTAGTGAGAGTGAGATTATAGAGGATCAAACAGAATAGGAGATTCATCCACAGCAACCGCCTTTCAACCACATCTCAGGCAAATATAGTCCATGTACATTCCATGTAATATTCTGTTGTCATTCTCTCTCGACAGCTAGTGAGACATAGACAGCCGCATGGCATCATCCCCATTGGAAAGATGTTTGCTTTTCTGACTCAGACTTGTTCCCTTGACTGCAACCTGTTCCCAGATTGAGACTCAAAGCGAGGTATATGCAGCGTGATGGTGCAGTGTTTACCCAAGGTTACAGTACACATCACAAGGCTCCTCAATATTGAGAAGCAGCATCAGAGATGTGGTGTCTACTGCTTACACAGTGTTACATGGTGTATGGTAAATCACAGGAGAGCTAACACTGTTTGACATTCCTGTCTGATGGATTACATACTGATGCAAGACGTCTTTAAGTAGTACATAAACCCTGCAAGAGATCTGTTATAGTTCAGTTGGATAAAATAAAATATACAGTCATTGATGATGGGTGAGGTGCTGGCTAGCGGAGCACAACACATGAAAAAGAGCTGCACACTAGAAAGCTCAGATCATTTAATAACAACGTTTGTACAGTTTGTACAGTTTGTGCTGTCATTCACGTTTCCAAAACGTGCATCTGCAGTGATCTTCAAGTAAATGTTTTTTTAAAGTAGTCCTTGTGCATAAACGTGTACGGTTTGTTTAACTTTGAAATCATTGGTTTTGTTTGACATACATTTTAATGTGACAAATCTGAGTTGTTACCATGGAATTGCGCTGATCCAACTGTTCTGAAGATCCCTTCTGGAATTCAAATGAAAATCATGAGCCGAACACAAAAGTATCATATTCTGGTATTGTGTTTGTATAATAGAATGTGTTGAAAGGTTGTGGAAACTATTTGAAGCTGTTCAACAAACTGCTTGCTCATTTAATCAAACTGGTAACATCATGTTGTTCACAAACTCATTTAAATATCACAGGCTCGTTAAACAAACGACCACAAATCTCTCTCTCTCTCTCTCTCTCTCTCTCTCTCTCTCTCTCTCTCTCTCTCTTCTCAGTTTTGTGTTACTTAAAAAGTAACTACATCAGGAACTGAGTCAGGAACTAAGCCTCTCACACAAACAAACATACACACACATGGCTAGGGGGATTGCTGAAGTATATATTAGTGGTGTGTGTGCGCACGCGTGCCTGAATGTGTGTGCATGACGCTGTACTTCAAATACAAAAATATTTCTTCCCTGTACATTGAATCTCCAACCCAAAGCCATCGCAAAATCACCCGACATACTTAAAATTGTACATTTAATTTGCGCCACACAGGCTCACCATCCTTCAAGGGGCCTCAACTCTTTAGAGAACAGTCACCATACTCAGTCACTCAGTCACCATATTAGATACTCATTCACTCAGTCACCATATTAGATACTCAGTTCCCATATTAGATACTCAGTCACCATATTAGATACTCAGTTACCATATTAGTCACTCAGTCACCATACTAGATACTCAGTAACCATATTAGATACTCAGTCACCATATTAGATACTCAGTCACCATATTAGATACTCAGTCACCATATTAGGCACTCAGTCACCATATTAGATACTCAGTCACCATACTAGATACTCAGTCACTCAGTCACCAAATTAGATACTCAGACACCATATTAGATACTCAGTCACCATACTAGATACTCAGTCACCAAATTAGATACTCAGTCACCATATTAGATACTCAGTCACCATATTAGAAACTCAGTCACACAGTCACGATATTGGATACTCAGTCACCATATTAGATACTCAGTCACCATATTAGACACTCAGTCACCATATTAGATACTCCATCACTCAGTCACCATATTAGATACCCAGTCACCATATTAGTCACTCAGTCACCATACTAGATACTCAGTCACCATATTAGATACTCAGTCACCATATTAGGCACTCAGTCACTCAGTCACCATATTAGGCACTCAGTCACTCAGTCACCATATTAGATACTCAGTCACCATACTAGATACTCAGTCACTCAGTCACCAAATTAGATACTCAGACACCATATTAGATACTCAGTCACCATACTAGATACTCAGTCACCATATTAGATACTCAGTCACCATATTAGGCACTCAGTCACCATATTAGATACTCAGTCACCATACTAGATACTCAGTCACTCAGTCACCAAATTAGATACTCAGACACCATATTAGATACTCAGTCACCATACTAGATACTCAGTCACCATATTAGATACTCCATCACTCAGTCACCATATTAGATACCCAGTCACCATATTAGTCACTCAGTCACCATATTAGATACTCAGTCACCATATTAGATACTCAGTCACCATATTAGGCACTCAGTCACTCAGTCACCATATTAGATACTCAGTCACCATACTAGATACTCAGTCACTCAGTCACCAAATTAGATACTCAGTCACCATACTAGATACTCAGTCACCAAATTAGATACTCAGTCACCATACTAGATACTCAGTCACCATATTAGATACTCAGACACCATATTAGATACTCAGTCACCAAATTAGATACTCAGTCACCATATCAGATACTCAGTCACCATATTAGATACTCCATCACTCAGTCACCATACTATATACTCAGTCACCATACTAGATACTCAGTCACCATATTAGACACTCAGTCACCATATTACATACTCCATCACTCAGTCACCATACTAGATACTCAGTCACCATACTATATACTCAGTCACCATATTACATACTCCATCACTCAGTCACCATACTAGATACTCAGTCACCATACTATATACTCAGTCACCATATTAGATACTCAGTCACCATATTAGACACTCAGTCACCATATTAGATACTCCATCACTCAGTCACCATACTAGATACTCAGTCACCAAGTAAGTCATCTAGATCCTCTTTCATTGTTCTTCCTCATCTCCTCCTCAGGTTGTTCTGTCTGTCTGGGTTACCATATTAGACACTCAATCACCATATTAGATACTCCGTCACTCAGTCACCATACTAGATACTCAGTCACCATATTAGATACTCAGTCACTCAGTCACCATATTAGACACTCAGTCACCATATTAGATACTCAGTCACCAAGTAAGTCATCTAGATCCTCTTTCATTGTTCTTCCTCATCTCCTCCTCAGGTTGTTCTGTCTGTCTGGGTTAGTCATCTCTTCCTCAGGTTGTTCAGTGTGTGTCTGGGTTAGTCATCTCTTCCTCAGGTTGTTCTGTCTGTCTGGGTTAGTCATCTCTTCCTCAGGTTGTTCAGTGTGTATCTGGGTTAGTCATCTCCTCCTCAGGTTGTTCTGTCTGTCTGGGTTAGTCATCTATTCCTCAGGTTGTTCAGTGTGTGTCTGGGTTAGTCATCTCTTCCTCAGGTTGTTCAGTGTGTGTCTGGGTTAGTCATCTCTTTCTCAGGTTGTTCAGTGTGTGTCTGGGTTAGTCATCTCTTCCTCAGGTTGTTCAGTGTGTGTCTGGGTTAGTCATCTCCTCCTCAGGTTGTTCAGTGTGTGTCTGGGTTAGTCATCTCTTCCTCAGGTTGGTCTGTGTGTGTCTGGGTTAGTCATCTCTTCCTCAGGTTGGTTTGTGTTTGTCTGGGTTGGTCTGTCTGTCTGGGTTAGTCATCTCCTCCTCAGGTTGTTCAGTGTGTGTCTGGGTTAGTCATCTCCTCCTCAGGTTGTTCAGTGTGTGTCTGGGTTAGTCATCTCTTCCTCAGGTTGGTCTGTGTGTGTCTGGGTTAGTCATCTCTTCCTCAGGTTGGTTTGTGTTTGTCTGGGTTGGTCTGTCTGTCTGGGTTAGTCATCTCCTCCTCAGGTTGTTCAGTGTGTGTCTGGGTTAGTCATCTATTTCTCAGGTTGGTCTGTCTGTCTGGGTTAGTCATCTCCTCCTCAGGTTGTTCAGTGTGTGTCTGGGTTAGTCATCTATTTCTCAGGTTGTTCAGTGTGTGTCTGGGTTAGTCATCTCCTCCTCAGGTTGTTCTGTCTGTCTGGGTTAGTCATCTCTTCCTCAGGTTGTTCAGTGTGTGTCTGGGTTAGTCATCTATTTCTCAGGTTGTTCAGTGTGTGTCTGGGTTAGTCATCTCCTCCTCAGGTTGTTCAGTGTGTGTCTGGGTTAGTCATCTCTTCCTCAGGTGGTTCAGTGTGTGTCTGGGTTAGTAATCTATTTCTCAGGTTGTTCTGTCTGTCTGGGTTAGTCATCTCTTCCTCAGGTTGTTCAGTGTGTGTCTGTTAGTCATCTCTTCCTCAGGTTGTTCAGTGTCTGTCATCATCTTCCTCAGGTTGTTCTGTCTGTCTGGGTTAGTCATCTCCTCCTCAGGTTGTTCTGTCTGTCTGGGTTAGTCATCTCTTCCTCAGGTTGTTCAGTGTGTGTCTGGGTTAGTCATCTATTTCTCAGGTTGTTCAGTGTGTGTCTGGGTTAGTCATCTCTTCCTCAGGTTGTTCAGTGTGTGTCTGTCATCTCTTCCTCAGGTTGGTCTGTGTGTCTGGGTTAGTCATCTCTTCCTCAGGTTGTTCAGGTCTGGTCTCCTCCTCAGGTTGTCTGTGTCTGGGTTGTCTGGTCTGTTAGTCATCTCCTCCTCAGGTTGTTCAGTGTGTGTCTGTCTCAGGTTGTTCAGTGTGTGTCTGGGTTAGTCATCTCTTCCTCAGGTTGGTCTGTCTGTCTGGGTTAGTCATCTCCTCCTCAGGTTGTTCAGTGTGTGTCTGGGTTAGTCATCTCCTCCTCATCTATCTCTTTCAGGTTGTTCAGTGTGTGTCTGGGTTAGTCATCTATTTCTCAGGTTGTTCAGTGTGTGTCTGGGTTAGTCATCTATTTCTCAGGTTGGTTTGTGTTTGTCTGGGTTGGTCTGTCTGTCTGGGTTAGTCATCTCCTCCTCAGGTTGTTCAGTGTGTGTCTGGGTTAGTCATCTATTTCTCAGGTTGTTCTGTCTGTCTGGGTTAGTCATCTGGGTTAGTCATCTCCTCAGGTTGTCATCTCTTCCTCAGGTTGTTCAGTGTGTGTCTGGGTTAGTCATCTCCTCCTCAGGTTGTTCTGTCTGTCTGGGTTAGTCATCTCTTCCTCAGGTTGTTCAGTGTGTGTCTGGGTTAGTCATCTATTTCTCAGGTTGTTCAGTGTGTGTCTGGGTTAGTCATCTCCTCCTCAGGTTGTTCAGTGTGTGTCTGGGTTAGTCATCTCTTCCTCAGGTTGTTCAGTGTGTGTCTGGGTTAGTCATCTATTTCTCAGGTTGTTTTGTCTGTCTGGGTTAGTCATCTCTTCCTCAGGTTGGTTTGTGTTTGTCTGGGTTGGTCTGTCTGTCTGGGTTAGTCATCTCCTCCTCAGGTTGTTCAGTGTGTGTCTGGGTTAGTCATCTATTTCTCAGGTTGGTCTGTCTGTCTGGGTTAGTCATCTCCTCCTCAGGTTGTTCAGTGTGTGTCTGGGTTAGTCATCTATTTCTCAGGTTGTTCAGTGTGTGTCTGGGTTAGTCATCTCCTCCTCAGGTTGTTCTGTCTGTCTGGGTTAGTCATCTCTTCCTCAGGTTGTTCAGTGTGTGTCTGGGTTAGTCATCTATTTCTCAGGTTGTTCAGTGTGTGTCTGGGTTAGTCATCTCCTCCTCAGGTTGTTCAGTGTGTGTCTGGGTTAGTCATCTCTTCCTCAGGTGGTTCAGTGTGTGTCTGGGTTAGTAATCTATTTCTCAGGTTGTTCTGTCTGTCTGGGTTAGTCATCTCTTCCTCAGGTTGTTCAGTGTGTGTCTGGGTTAGTCATCTCTTCCTCAGGTTGTTCAGTGTCTGTCTGGGTTAGTCATCTCCTCCTCAGGTTGTTCTGTCTGTCTGGGTTAGTCATCTCTTCCTCAGGTTGTTCAGTGTGTGTCTGGGTTAGTCATCTATTTCTCAGGTTGTTCAGTGTGTGTCTGGGTTAGTCATCTCTCCTCAGGTTGTTCAGTGTGTGTCTGGGTTAGTCATCTCTTCCTCAGGTTGGTCTGTGTGTGTCTGGGTTAGTCATCTCTTCCTCAGGTTGTTCAGTGTGTGTCTGGGTTGGTCTGTCTGTCTGGGTTAGTCATCTCCTCCTCAGGTTGTTCAGTGTGTGTCTGGGTTAGTCATCTATTTCTCAGGTTGGTCTGTCTGTCTGGGTTAGTCATCTCCTCCTCAGGTTGTTCAGTGTGTGTCTGGGTTAGCCATCTATTTCTCAGGTTGTTCAGTGTGTGTCTGGGTTAGTCATCTCTTCCTCAGGTTGTTCTGTCTGTCTGGGTTAGTCATCTCTTCCTCAGGTTGTTCAGTGTGTGTCTGGGTTAGTCATCTCCTCCTCAGGTTGTTCTGTCTGTCTGGGTTAGTCATCTCTTCCTCAGGTTGTTCAGTGTGTGTCTGGGTTAGTCATCTATTTCTCAGGTTGTTCAGTGTGTGTCTGGGTTAGTCATCTATTTCCTCAGGTTGGTTTGTGTTTGTCTGGGTTGGTCTGTCTGTCTGGGTTAGTCATCTCCTCCTCAGGTTGTTCAGTGTGTGTCTGGGTTAGTCATCTATTTCTCAGGTTGGTCTGTCTGTCTGGGTTAGTCATCTCCTCCTCAGGTTGTTCAGTGTGTGTCTGGGTTAGTCATCTATTTCTCAGGTTGTTCAGTGTGTGTCTGGGTTAGTCATCTCTTCCTCAGGTTGTTCAGTGTGTGTCTGGGTTAGTCATCTCCTCCTCAGGTTGTTCTGTCTGTCTGGGTTAGTCATCTCTTCCTCAGGTTGTTCAGTGTGTGTCTGGGTTAGTCATCTATTTCTCAGGTTGTTTTGTCTGTCTGGGTTAGTCATCTCTTCCTCAGGTTGTTCAGTGTGTGTCTGGGTTAGTCATCTCCTCCTCAGGTTGTTCTGTCTGTCTGGGTTAGTCATTCTTCCTCAGGTTGTTCAGTGTGTGTCTGGGTTAGTCATCTATTTCTCAGGTTGTTCAGTGTGTGTCTGGGTTAGTCATCTCCTCCTCAGGTTGTTCAGTGTGTGTCTGGGTTAGTCATCTCTTCCTCAGGTTGGTCTGTGTGTGTCTGGGTTAGTCATCTCTTCCTCAGGTTGTTCAGTGTGTGTCTGTTGGTCTGTCTGTCTGGGTTAGTCATCTCCTCCTCAGGTTGTTCAGTGTGTGTCTGGGTTAGTCATCTATTTCTCAGGTTGGTCTGTCTGTCTGGGTTAGTCATCTCCTCCTCAGGTTGTTCAGTGTGTGTCTGGGTTAGTCATCTATTTCTCAGGTTGTTCAGTGTGTGTCTGGGTTAGTCATCTCTTCCTCAGGTTGTTCTGTCTGTCTGGGTTAGTCATCTCTTCCTCAGGTTGTTCAGTGTGTGTCTGTTAGTCATCTCCTCCTCAGGTTGTTCTGTCTGTCTGGGTTAGTCATCTCTTCCTCAGGTTGTTGTGTCTGGGTTAGTCATCTATTTCTCAGGTTGTTCTGTGTCTGGGTTAGTCATCTATTTCCTCAGGTTGGTTGTTCAGTGTCTGTCTGTCTGGGTTAGTCATCTCCTCCTCAGGTTGTTCTCTGGGGTCATCTATTTCTCAGGTTGGTCTGTCTGTCTGGGTTAGTCATCTCCTCCTCAGGTTGTTCAGTGTGTGTCTGGGTTAGTCATCTATTTCTCAGGTTGTTCAGTGTGTGTCTGGGTTAGTCATCTCTTCCTCAGGTTGTTCAGTGTGTGTCTGGGTTAGTCATCTCCTCCTCATCTGGGTTAGTCATCTCTTCCTCAGGTTGTTCAGTGTGTGTCTGGGTTAGTCATCTATTTCTCAGGTTGTTTTGTCTGTCTGGGTTAGTCATCTCTTCCTCAGGTTGTTCAGTGTGTGTCTGGGTTAGTCATCTCCTCCTCAGGTTGTTCTGTCTGTCTGGGTTAGTCATCTCTTCCTCAGGTTGTTCAGTGTGTGTCTGGGTTAGTCATCTATTTCTCAGGTTGTTCAGTGTGTGTCTGGGTTAGTCATCTCCTCCTCAGGTTGTTCTGTCTGTCTGGGTTAGTAATCTCTTTCTCAGGTTGTTCAGTGTGTGTCTGGGTTAGTCATCTATTTCTCAGGTTGTTCAGTGTGTGTCTGGGTTAGTCATCTCTTCCTCAGGTTGTTCAGTGTGTGTCTGGGTTAGTCATCAGAACATCTACGAATTGCCTTTTATGGGTTCTTCATAAAGGAAGACAATCTCAGTGATTGTTAAACGTCGTGTTGATGTTGCAGCTGAAACGAATGCAATATCCATCTGTAATTGTTATATCCTGTCACATTGTGCGTGCTTGGCACCATCCCAACCCACCAAACTATCTCTCGCCGTCATTCCTTTATAGTTCATTAAGTCATGAGAAAAGATGATGGTACTCTTTGAGGAAAAGTGTGTCACTGCAATTTTCAATCAAAGCCAGCAGCATACCACCCTGCATCCCACTGCTGACTTGCTTCTGAAGCTAAGCAGGGTTTGTCCTGGTCGGATGGAGATGGAGACCAGATGCTGCTGGAAGTGTTGTTGGAGGGCCAGTAGGAGGCACCCTTTCCTCTGGTCTAAAAAATGATCCCAGGGCAGTGATTGGTGTAGGGTGCTGTCTTTTTTAACACACGGTAAACGGGTGTCCTGGATAAATTCCCAATCTGGCTCTCATACCATCATGGTCACCTAATCATCCCCAGCTCATTCATCTTCCCTCTAACTATTCCCCAGGTTGTTGCTGTAAATGAGAATGAGTTCTCAGTCAACCTACCATGTAAAATAAGGGTTAAAAAAACAATAATGGGTTGACACTAGACCTTATTTGAATCTGGCTCACACACACACACGCTCACACACACACTGAATGCTCATCATAGTCGATGGGTAAAATAAGTCTCCAAGGAGTTTTTAGACGTCTAATCAAGTAAGGAGTGCCACAAGCTGTGGTGAGATTAGTTTCATTTGGATTTGCTGGTAAACTACAGTAGATTGATTGGAGCATCTCCCATCTCCCCCTGTGTAGGGGGACCAGACATCACTGTGTTTCCCCCCATCCTAATGAATATACACACGCAGCACAGGGCTATTTGCATGAAGGAAGAGAACATACAGATCTATACAGTAAGTGTCTGAACAGCTCATGCTGCTTCCAACATGATGGAATATACTAGAAAATGTGTGCTCAGTTATTGATAGGCCGAATTGAATGAATGCACTCAAGTGAGGAGAACCACTACAAACTACACTGATGGCAAAAAGAGGCAGAAAAAGGCAACACGTTCTGAGATATGCAGTATCTACAGTCCGGTTACTCTCCTGGGATGTGTGGGTGTTCACGTGTATGTCCCTTCCCATGACTGAGCCCTCAGGCCTCAGCTCTGATCCTGCCCCAGAGGCATCCCCAGGGAAATGGGCTGTATGCTGCAGGCCCTGCTGCAGGGAATTTCATTGATTAACTCTGCTGCTCCGCTCAACTCAGGTCCTCTCCCGCTAGGAATATAAGTCAGTGGCATTTAAAATAGGACTCGAGTAGAGACGGGGATAGATCTGGATTCCTTGGCCCCACGCTTGTCTCCAAACAACTCAATCAGTGATAATCCCTCCCCACTTTATCATTTCCTCTGAGAGGAATGTAGGAAGAGAATGATTTCTCTCTCTCTCTCTCTCTCTCTCTCTCTCTCTCTCTCTCTCTCTCTCTCTCTCTCTCTCTCCTGGCATGCTGTCAATTAACTTCTAGGTCACATCCTGACTGATGGCAGCCCATTCTTGCATTATCAATGCTTGGAGTTTGTCAAAATTTGTGGATTTTTGTTTGTCCATCCGCCTCTTGAGGCTTGACCACAAGTTCTCAATGGGATTAAGGTCTGGGAAGTTTCCTGGCCATGGACCAAAATATTGATGTTTTGTTCCCTGAGCCACTTAGTTATCACTTTTGCCTTATGGCAAGGTGGTCCATCATGCTGGAAAAGGCATTGTTTGTCACCAAACTGTTCCTGGATGGTTGGGAGAAGTTGCTCTCGGAGGATGTGTTGGTACCATTCTTTATTCATGGCTGTGTTATTAGGCTCAATTGTGAGTGAGCCCACTCCCTTGGCTGAGAAGCAACCCCACACATGAATGGTCTCAGGATGCCCCAAACGGACACGCTTTTTTTCCAGATGCCCCAAACAATCGGAAAGGGAATTCATCAGAGAAAATGCCATTACCCCAGTCCTCAGCAGTCCAATCCCTGTACCTTTTGCAGAATATCAGCCTGTCCCTGAGGTTTTTTCCTGGAGAGAAGTGGCTTCTTTCCTGCCCTTCTTGATACCAGGCCATCCTCCAAAAGTTTTCGCCTCACTGTGCGTGCAGATGCACTCACGTCTGCCAGCTGCCATTCTTGAGCAAGCTCTGTACTGGTGGTGCCCCGCAGCTGAATCAACTTTAGGAGACAGTCCTGGCGCTTGCTGGACTTTCTTGGGCACCCTGAAGCCTTCTTCACAACAATTTAACTGCTCTCCTTGAAGTTCTTGATGATCCGATAAATGGTTGATTTAGGTGCAATCTTACTGGCAGCAGTATCCTTGCCTGTGAAGACCTTTTTGTGCAAAGCAATGATGAGGGCACGTGTTTCCTTAATCAGCATGACAGAGTGATCTCCAGCCTTGTCCTCGTCAACACTCACACCTGAGTTAACGAGAGAATCACTGACATGATGTCAGCTGGTCCTTTTGTGGCAGGGCTGAAATGCAGTGGAAATGTTTTGGGGGGATTCAGTTCATTTGCATGGCAAAGAGGGACTTTGCAATTAATTGCAATTCATCTGATCTCTCTTCATAACATTCTGGAGTATATGCAAATTGCCATCATACGAACTGAGGCAGCAGACGTCGTGAAAATTCATATTTGTGTCATTCTCAAAACATTTGGCCACGACTGTACAGCATGCAGGGAGAAACATAAGCCATTGGCCAATTCCCTTCAACTGTTACCATCCTTCCTGAGCTCATTCCCAAGCTTCTTCCAGCCCTCTGGCTGTCTTTATGTCATAGCACAGCTGTCACCCTGTCCTATCAATCTATAAATAGCAATCTTCACTGGGACGGCTGCACACAACACATAGGCTACCATGCATTCTGCATCTATACATCCATATCTCAGAATTTACGGTGCATGGATGATCCCCTCAGTTCCCTTTCTGTAAATTAGGCAGTCAGCAGTGCTGAGCGATTACTGCTTTTTCAGGTTGGTTCGGTTTCGGTTCGATTACATTTTTTTCGATTAAGTACACTATGCATTATGTGGGTTGAATGCTGTTCAACACAGAATAAAACAATTCATAAAAATCCCATAATGGTAGTGACTGCCCATTACTGAGGATCACTTATTCACC
>NC_088413.1:65525788-65581157 GCF_034236695.1 Oncorhynchus nerka
CTTCTATTTACACTTCCCTCATTTAACTGCCCTGGAGCCTGGTCCACCTAGGCTCTGTGTAGGGCCAGACCATGATGAAGACACATGGTTCACCTGCATGCAAGGGGCTCTGCCCTGCTCTGCCCTCAAAGGACCTTCAGTCTGGAGGAAAAACAGCGTCTCCTGGCTCCGCTAAGTCACTGAGCCTGGCAAAGCACTACCCAGCCAGGAGCCCAGTTTCCAAAGGGATCGTCATGAAAGGAAATCAAAGCAAACCGTTTTGAATTAACCTGGTTTCACGCCACACTCTGTGGCCCATTAAATGCTTACTACTGAAAAGCTCAGCCCTTATGCCCACGAACAAACATTCACTCAAAATGAACCTTGCAAACATTGCATATGATTGTCTACAGCCACTTGCACACGACCTAGCTAGCTATACCTGCATGACAGCAGTTTGTGGTTTGTATAGTGTAATGATATGTACACCAAACTGCACTTTTAGAGTTTTATCGAAAACATATTTTTGTCCCATGACCCAAAATAGAAGTAGAAGTATAGCTTGGTGTCAGTGGCGTGGGTTATCTCTGGTCTTTCTCTCTCCATGATCTTTGGCCTCTCCCTGGACTGGGAGGAAGTGGACAGACAGCCAGTTCTCTGCTGGAGGAACCAGCCAGCACTCAACTGCTCACAGCTTTGAAGTAGCTGCTAAGTAACACCTAACACATGTTGGGAAAGACTTCCTGCTTTAATACATATAAGGATCACATTTAAAATATGAATCCCAGACATTTAACTCAGCCCCCCTTTCTCTGATTCAGTTAATGAAGCCAATCTTTAGTGGTCATGAATCAGGATGTGGTTGGCTGAACATACAAGATAGATTGGCCACTGGCTGCCACAGGACGCACTATTGTCTCCAATAGCCAGTTAGGTTACCTCACACAGTGGGTACCTGGAAGCCAGTGGCACCGTAAACAATGAGATCAGTGTTGGCCTGTTGTCCTGACGTCAAGCTGTGCTGCTGTAACCAGACCCATGCTTTGTCATGGAGCACAGAAAGGAGCCCAGACAAAGGTTCTACTCCGGTGGGACGCCAGGTCTGATGAGTCAGCAAATCTGACCATGTCATGGAAACTGAGCATCTGACATCTGACCATGTCATGGAAACTGAGCATCTGACTTCTGACCATGTCATGGAAACTGAGCATCTGACTTCTGACCATGTCATGGAAACTGAGCATCTGACTTCTGACCATGTCATGGAAACTGAGCATCTGACTTCTGACCATGTCATGGAAACTGATCATCTGACTTCTGACCATGCTCTGGCTGGAGGTCCAGATACGGACAAAGGAGGTCAGCTTGATTGTCAAAGAGAAGGGAGCCCCAGGCAAAAGAGTCAAATTTAAATATGCGCCGAATACAACAAGTAGGATAGAGTGAAATGCTTATTTACAAGCCAATTCCCAACAGTGCAGAGTTTTAAAAAATAAGACACAAATTTGCAAAAAAAAAAAGGAAATATTAACACAATAACGAGGCTATATATAAGGAGTACCAGTACTGAGTCAATGTGCAGGGGTACTAGGTAATAGAGGTAATACTGTATGTACATGTGGTTGTGGTTAGGGGTAATCAGGATATATGATTAACAGAGTAACAACAGCATATGTGAAGTGTGTGTGTGTGTGTGTGTGTGTGTGTGTGTGTGTGTGTGTGTGTGTGTGTGCGTGCGTGCGTGCATGCGTGTGTGTGTAGTGTGTGTGGGTAGAGTCTAGTGGGTCTGAATAGGGGTCAATGTAAAAAGTCTGGCTAGCCATTTGATGAACTATTCAACAGTCTTATGGCTTGGGGGTATTAGCTGTTCAGGTGCCTTTTGGTGTCAGACGTGGCGCTCAGATACTGCTTGCTGTGCGGTAGCAGAAGGAACGGACTATGATTTGGGTGGCTGGAGTCTGACCATTTTTAGGAGACTTTCTCTGACACTGCCTGGTATAGAGGTCCTGGATGGCAGGGAGTTTTGCCCCAGTGATGTACTGGGCCATACGCACTACCCTCTGTAGAGCCTTGCACTTTGATGCCGAGCAGTTGCCATATCAAGCGATGATGCAGTCAGTCAAGATGCTCTCAATGGTGCAGCTGTTGAACTTTTTGAGGATCTGAGGGCCCAGGCCAAATATTTTCAGCCTCCTGAGGAGAAGAGGAGTTGTCGTGCCCTATTAACGTCTGTGTTGGTGTGTTTGGACCATGATAGGTCCTTAGTGATGTGGACACTGAGGAACTTGAAGCTCTCGACCCACTCCACTACAGCACATCAATGTGAATGGGGGGTGTTCGGCCCTCCATCTCCTGATGTCCATGATTAGCTCCTTTATCTTGCCCACGTTGAGGGACAGGTTTTTGTCCTTGCACCACACTGCCATGTCTCTGACCTCTTCCCTATAGGCTGTCTCATCCTAGTCTGTGATTAGGACTACCACCGTTGGCAAACTTAATGATGGTGTTGGAGTTGTGCGCGGCCACGCAGTCGTGGGTGAACAGGGAGTACAGGAGGAGACTGAGCATGCACCCCTAATGGGCTCCAGTGTTGAGTGTCAGGAAGTCCAAGATCCAGTTGCAGAGGGAGGTGTTCAGTGCCAGGATACTTAGCTTAGTGATGAGCTTGGAGGGCACTATGGTGTTGAACGATGAGCTGTAGTCAATTAACAGCATTCTTACTTAGGTGCTCCCTTTGTCCAGGTGGGAAAGGAAATTATGGAGTGCAATTGAGATTGCATAATCTGTGGATATGTTAGGGCGGTATGCGAATTGGAGTGGGTCCAGGGTTTCTGGGATGATGGTGTTGATGTGAGCCATGGCCAGCATATCAAAGCATTTCATAGCTACAGATGTGAGTGCTACGGGGGCGGTAGTCATTTAGACAGGTAACCTTGGCACAGGTACTATGATGGTTTGCTTGAAACATGTATGTATTACAGACTGGGTCAGCAAGAGGTTGAAAATGTCAGTGAAGACACTTATCAGCGGGTAATCGCATGCTCTGAGTACGCATCCTGGTAATTCGTCTGGCCCTGTAGCCTTGTTAATGTCAACCTGTTTAAAGGTCTTACTCACATCGGCTACGGAGAGCATGATAATAAAGTAGTCCGGAACAGCTGGTGCTCTCGTGGATGGTTCAGCATTGCTTGCCTTCGAAGCAAGCAAAGAAGGCATTTAGCTTGTCTAGTAGGCTTGCATCACTGGGCAGCTCTCGGCAGGGCATCCCTTTGTAATTCGTGATAATTTGCAATCCCTGCTACATTTGACGAAAATCAGAGCCGGTGTAGTAGGATTCGATCTTAGTCCTGTACTGACACTTTGCCTGTTTGATGGTTGATCCGAGCACGTAGCGGGATTTCTTATATGCGTCCAGATTAGTGTCTTGCTCCCTGAAAGTGGCAGCTCTAGCCTTTAGCTCAGTGCGGATGTTGCCTGTAATCCATGGCTTCTGGTTGTATGTATGGTTGCTGTGTGGACAACGTTGTCGATTGACTTATTCATGAAGCCGGTGACTGATGTAGGAAACTCCTCAATGCCATCGGAGGAATCCCGTAACAAATTCCAGTCTGTGCTAGAGAAACAGTCCTGTAGCTTAGCATCTGCTTCATTGGACCATAACCGTATTGAGTGCGTCACTGGTATTTCCTGTTGAGTTTTTGCTTGTAAGCCGGAATCAGGAGGATAGAGTTATTGTCTGATTTGCCAAATGGCGGGCGGGGGAGAGCTTTGAATGCGCCTTTACGTGTGGAGAAAATATTTTTATCCATTTACATTTAAGTCATTTAGCAGACGCTCTTATCCAGAGCGACTTACAAATTGGTGCATTCACCTTATGACATCCAGTGGAACAGTAGTGCATCTAAATCTTTTAAGGGGGAGGGGGGGGGGGGGGGGGGGGGTGAGAGGGATTACTTTATCCTATCCTAGGTATTCCTTAAAGAGGTGGGGTTTCAGGTGTCTCCGGAAGGTGGTGATTGACTCCGCTGTCCTGGCGTCGTGAGGGAGTTTGTTCCACCATTGGGGGGCCAGAGCAGCGAACAGTTTTGACTGGGCTGAGCGGGAACTGTACTTCCTCAGTGGTAGGGAGGCGAGCAGGCCAGAGGTGGATGAACGCAGTGCCCTTGTTTGGGTGTAGGGCCTGATCAGAGCCGTCTTTATACTTCCGGGTTGGAGCGAGAGGTCGCATCTGCACTCGGTCCGCAGGAGACTCTGCTAGCTAGCCAACAGCTAGCCAACGTCTACCGAACAGAACTTCTGCACTCAACAATCCGGTCGCATTTCGCTTCGCTCCACAGGTAGTATCACATTTTTCATTTCATTTCATTACAGTACAACGGCTTGATTTGTTTGATCGTAGCTAGCTACATAGTTAGCTACATAGCCGTCTTTGTATCAAAGATAATTGTGTAGTCTAGAGCGATTTCCTAGGTTAGCTAGCCAGCTATTGTCGTTCTTCTAACGCAACGTAACGTAATCAACACTGCTAGCTAGCCAGCTAGCCCCGAATAGCAGCACAGTAGAAACTATTACACTCAACGGAACGACTTGATTAGTGTAGTGTCAACAACGCAGCCAATGCCAGCTAGCCTACATAGTCAACAACGCAGCCTCTGCCAGCTAGCCTACTTCAGCAGTACTGTATCATTTTAATCATTTTAGTCAATAAGATTCTTGCTACGTAAGCTTAACTTTCTGAACACTCGTGACGTGTAGTCCACTTGTCATTCCAATCTCCTTTGCATTAGCGTAGCCTCTTGTGTAGCCTGTCAACTATGTGTCTGTCTATCCCTGTTCTCTCCTCTCTGCACAGACCATACAAACGCTCCACACCGCGTGGCCGCGGCCACCCTAATCTGGTGGTCCCAGCGCGCACGACCCACGTGGAGTTCCAGGTCTCCGGTAGCCTCTGGAACTGCCGATCTGCGGCCAACAAGGCAGAGTTCATCTCCGCCTATGTCCCCTCCAGTCCCTCGACTTCTTGGCACTGACGGAAACATGGATCACCACAGACAACACTGCTACTCCTACTGCTCTCTCTTCGTCTGCCCACGTGTTCTCGCACACCCCGAGAGCTTCTGGTCAGCGGGTGGTGGTGGCACCGGGATCCTCATCTCTCCCAAGTGGTCATTCTCTCTTTCTCCCCTTACCCATCTGTCTATCGCCTCCTTTGAATTCCATGCTGTCACAGTTACCAGCCCTTTCAAGCTTAACATCCTTATCATTTATCGCCCTCCAGGTTCCCTCGGAGAGTTCATCAATGAGCTTGATGCCTTGATAAGCTCCTTTCCTGAGGACGGCTCACCTCTCACAGTTCTGGGCGACTTTAACCTCCCCACGCCTACCTTTGACTCATTCCTCTCTGCCTCCTTCTTTCCACTCCTCTCCTCTTTTGACCTCACCCTCTCACCTTCCCCCTACTCACAAGGCAGGAAATACGCTCGACCTCATCTTTACTAGATGCTGTTCTTCCACTAACCTCGTTGCAACTCCCCTCCAAGTCTCCGACCACTACCTTGTATCCTTTTCCCTCTCGCTCTCATCCAACACTTCCCACACTGCCCCTACTCGGATGGTATCGCGCCGTCCCAACCTTCGCTCTCTCTCTCCCCCGCTACTCTCTCCTCTTCCATCCTATCATCTCTTCCCTCTGCTCAAACCTTCTCCAACCTATCTCCTGATTCTGCCTCCTCAACCCTCCTCTCCTCCCTTTCTGCATCCTTTGACTCTCTATGTCCCCTATCCTCCAGGCCGGCTCGGTCCTCCCCTCCCGCTCCGTGGCTCGACGACTCATTGCGAGCTCACAGAACAGGGCTCCGGGCAGCCGAGCGGAAATGGAGGAAAACTCGCCTCCCTGCGGACCTGACATCCTTTCACTCCCTCCTCTCTACATTTTCCTCTCTCTCTCTGCTGCTAAAGCCACTTTCTACCACTCTAAATTCCAAGCATCTGCCTCTAACCCTAGGAAGCTCTTTGCAACCTTCTCCTCCCTCCTGAATCCTCCTCCCCCTCCCCCCTCCTCCCTCTCTGCAGATGACTTCGTCAACCATTTTGAAAAGAAGGTCGACGACATCCGATCCTCGTTTGCTAAGTCAAACGACACCGCTGGTTCTGCTCACACTGCCCTACCCTGTGCTCTGACCTCTTTCTCCCTCTCTCTCCAGATGAAATCTCGCGTCTTGTGACGGCCGGCCGCCCAACAACCTGCCCGCTTGACCCTATCCCCTCCTCTCTTCTCCAGACCATTTCCGGAGACCTTCTCCCTTACCTCACCTCGCTCATCAACTCATCCCTGACCGCTGGCTACGTCCCTTCCGTCTTCAAGAGAGCGAGAGTTGCACCCCCTTCTGAAAAAACCTACACTCGATCCCTCCGATGTCAACAACTACAGACCAGTATCCCTTCTTTCTTTTCTCTCCAAAACTCTTGAACGTGCCGTCCTTGGCCAGCTCTCCCGCTATCTCTCTCAGAATGACCTTCTTGATCCAAATCAGTCAGGTTTCAAGACTAGTCATTCAACTGAGACTGCTCTTCTCTGTATCACGGAGGCGCTCCGCACTGCTAAAGCTAACTCTCTCTCCTCTGCTCTCATCCTTCTAGACCTATCGGCTGCCTTCGATACTGTGAACCATCAGATCCTCCTCTCCACCCTCTCCGAGTTGGGCATCTCCGGCGCGGCCCACGCTTGGATTGCGTCCTACCTGACAGGTCGCTCCTACCAGGTGGCGTGGCGAGAATCCGTCTCCACACCACGTGCTCTCACCACTGGTGTCCCCCAGGGCTCTGTTCTAGGCCCTCTCCTATTCTCGCTATACACCAAGTCACTTGGCTCTGTCATAACCTCACATGGTCTCTCCTATCATTGCTATGCAGACGACACACAATTAATCTTCTCCTTTCCCCTTCTGATGACCAGGTGGCGAATCGCATCTCTGCATGTCTGGCAGACATATCCGTGTGGATGACGGATCACCACCTCAAGCTGAACCTCGGCAAGACGGAGCTGCTCTTCCTCCCGGGAAGGACTGCCCGTTCCATGATCTCGCCATCACGGTTGACAACTCCATTGTGTCCTCCTCCCAGAGCGCTAAGAACCTTGGCGTGATCCTGGACAACACCCTGTCGTTCTCAACTAACATCAAGGCGGTGGCCCGTTCCTGTAGGTTCATGCTCTACAACATCCGCAGAGTACGACCCTGCCTCACACAGGAAGCGGCGCAGGTCCTAATCCAGGCACTTGTCATCTCCCGTCTGGATTACTGCAACTCGCTGTTGGCTGGGCTCCCTGCCTGTGCCATTAAACCCCTACAACTCATCCAGAACGCCGCAGCCCGTCTGGTGTTCAACCTTCCCAAGTTCTCTCACGTCACCCCGCTCCTCCGCTCCCTCCACTGGCTTCCAGTTGAAGCTCGCATCCGCTACAAGACCATGGTGCTTGCCTACGGAGCTGTGAGGGGAACGGCACCTCAGTACCTCCAGGCTCTGATCAGGCCCTACACCCAAACAAGGGCACTGCGTTCATCCACCTCTGGCCTGCTCGCCTCCCTACCACTGAGGAAGTACAGTTCCCGCTCAGCCCAGTCAAAACTGTTCGCTGCTCTGGCCCCCAATGGTGGAACAAACTCCCTCACGACGCCAGGACAGCGGAGTCAATCACCACCTTCCGGAGACACCTGAAACCCCACCTCTTTAAGGAATACCTAGGATAGGATAAAGTAATCCCTCTCACCCCCCCTCCCCCTGAAAAGATTTAGATGCACTACTGTTCCACTGGAGGTCATAAGGTGAATGCACCAATTTGTAAGTCGCTCTGGATAAGAGCGTCTGCTAAATGACTTAAATGTAATGTAATGTAATGTAATGTCTTTTTTTTAGCTTTTTATAAATAAGGTAAAACACATTTCAGTTTTCCTGCATTAAAATCACTGGCCACTAGAAGCGCCGCCTCTGGATGAGAATGTTCTTGTTGTATACAGCTCATTGAGAGAGGTCTTAGTTCCAACATCAGTTTGTGGTGGTAAATAAACAGTTATATAAATAAATAAACACAAAATACAGATGAAAACTCTCTTGGTAAATAGTGTGGTCTACAGCTTATCATGAGGTGTTCTATCTCAGACGAGCAGAACCTTGAGACTTCCTTAATATTACAGATCACGCTACAGCTGTTGTTAATAAAGAGACACACACCACCCCTGATCTTACCGTTCTCTGCCTTTCTGTCCTGCCGATGCATAGAAAACACAGCGAGATTTATATTGTTCATTTATATTGTCCTTGTTCAGCCATGATGCCAAAAAGCAATTGTATATTACAGTTCTTAATGTCGCATTGATAGGATAGTCTCGAATGGAGCTTGTCCAGTTTATTTTCCAGCGTTTGCACATTCACCAATAGAACAGAGGATAGAGGCGATTTATTCATTCTTGGCCGTAATCTCATCAGAGTGCAAGCGCGCCGGCCTCTATATTGCAATCCCGACAAGAGTCAGGGATTAGGGCCTAGTCCAGCAAAATCAATGTATTTCGCCTCTGACTCGTTGAAGTAGAAATCCTCGTTAGTGATAGCTGTTTCCGATGTCCAGAAGCTCTTTTCGGTTATAGGAAACGATGGCGAAACATTACGTACAAAAAAAGGAACGATCAGCGCAAAAGAAAATACACAAAACAGTACAATTGGTCAGGAGCCCCTAAAATGGCTGCCATTCCCTCCGGCGCCATTCTACCATGAAGAAAGAATTAATCTGAAGCATTCCGCTTATGAACTGAAAATAGTTACATACTACTCCATAGCGGACACCTCTCCATTGTTCTCCAGAGTGGGATAAGGCCTCTGATATTCCCTGATGCAGAAGTCCTCCTAGTTGGTCCTCCCCTCCCCAGACCCCAGTCCTCCTAGTTGTGTCTCCACTCCCCAGACCCCAGTCCTCCTAGTTGTGTCTCCACTCCCCAGAACCCAGTCCTCCTAGTTGGTCCTCCCCTCCCCAGACCCCAGTCCTCCTAGTTGTGTCTCCACTCCCCAGACCCCAGTCCTCCTAGTTGTATCTCCACTCCCCAGACCCCAGTCCTCCTAGTTGTGTCTCCACTCCCCAGACCCCAGTCCTCCTAGTTGTGTCTCCACTCCCCAGACCCCAGTCCTCCTAGTTGTGTCTCCCCTCCCTAGACCCCAGTCCTCCTAGTTGTGTCTCCACTCCCCAGACCCCAGTCCTCCTAGTTGTGTCTCCACTCCCCAGACCCCAGTCCTCCTAGTTGTGTCTCCCCTCCCCAGACCCCAGTCCTCCTAGTTGTGTCTCCACTCCCCAGACCCCAGTCCTCCTAGTTGTGTCTCCACTCCCCAGACCCCAGTCCTCCTAGTTGTGTCTCCACTCCCCAGAACCCAGTCCTCCTAGTTGGTTCTCCCCTTCCCAGACCCCAGTCCTCCTAGTTGGTTCTCCCCTTCCCAGACCCCAGTCCCCTTAGTTGGCCCTCCCCTCCCCTCTCATCCTTCTAGTTGGGCCTCCCATCCTCAGAGCTTTCTCTTCTAGACCACCCTGATCAAAGACGTTCCGGGACAGAACTCTACTAATGTCCAAAGCTGTCCAGCTGCCACGAGCAGAGCGGATTGTGGGGGATGTGTCTGTTCTGGCGTGTGGGATAGAGTGGTCTTTGTTATTGTTGGGCTCCCAAGCAGCCAGACCAGCGTGACCCAGACCATAACCTCCTGCTGCTCTGGCCTGAATGGCTGCCTACTGAAACACCTATGTCACTAATAGATGTCCCACACACTAACTCACTGCATGTCAGTCCTGAACAACCTTCTAACACTATCCATCAGTGTTAGAAAGAGGGGTATAGTCTACAATGGATTTGGTACATTTTGGCTAACATTCTTGAAGACATAGGCTTAAGTATGCATCAAGGTCTATGGTTGATGATCCCAGTTAGCAGAGTAAGCCGTCTCTGATCAGCAGCATTGCTATTCCAAATGGTTTACAAAATCATTGAATGAAAATACCACAGAAATATATATTTTGGCAAAACGAAAACTTGATTGCCGACATGGAAAACATTTTGGGACTGTATCGGACTAATCAAACGAATAACAAAACATTTTGGGACTGTATCGGACTAATGAAACGAATAACAAAAGATTTTGAGTGGTATTTTCCTTTAAAGTGATATTGAATGTGTCACATAAAATAATCTCAAATAACCCATATGTCCCTAGAGTGTGTAAAACTGCATGAGCTAGTCTAGCATGGCATGTGTTGGCTGTACTCAGGAGTGTTTTAGGTTTACGAAAGTACCCCCATTTCCAGCTCTCCCTGCTTCATGGGCAATAAAGCAGAGCTAACCTACAGTGTGTCTGTGTCACAGGAATTACATAAAGTTCAATATTCCAGCACTTACAGAGTTTCCCTTAACACTCAGTCAGAGAAGTGGTATCCTGAGATATCTGAGATATCTGGGAAGGATTTCTAGGGTAGTATGATTTTCTAGGCTGACATCCTACACCATGCCATGCCACATACACCATGCCCTCTCTCTCTCTCTCTCTCTCTTTCTCTCCCCCCCCCTCCCTCCCTCTCTCTATCTATCCATCTATCTCCCCATCTCTCTCTGAAACACAACCCCTTCAAAGCAGCCAAAGACAGTTATAACAAACATAAGAGTTGTACCTTCTAGGGTGGTGCCTGTACCCAGGAGTGGGTCTCCCAGCCCAGAGGTGTAGCGGGCGCTGACAAACAGCTCATATTCAGTAGCAGGCTGGAGGTTCTTCAGCAGAGCCACAGTGGTGTCTCCTTTCACAGCTATCTCCTTCCTCTCCCCGGTGCCGTCGGCTGGTTTGAAGGCCACGCGGTACTGGAGAACATTCCCAGGAGCGGCCCTCCATGACACCTTCATGCTAGACATGGTCTCGTTGAAGACACGGAGATCACGGGGAGAACCACGGACTGAGAGGGAAAGGACAAACATGTATGTACAGTATAAACTGCATTAGCTATAGGTAAGGAATTGAAATGTTAGCAGCCACGCTGGTTAACTGACTGACCTTCCTTGGTGGTTCCGTCAACCTGCATCTCGTCTCCCAGGCCGGAGGTGTACTCTGCAGACACAGACACGCGGTAGGTGGTGATGGGGAACAGCTCCTGGAGCACGATACTGGTGTCAGGTCCGTTGGTCTGGGCCTCCAGAACCTCTCCTCCCCCTGTCATGGGGATGTAGGACAGCCGGTACCTCACCACGGGCCCTGGCGCCGCCAGCCACGACACCCGGAAACTGTCCGTGGTCTCCTCAGACACACTCAGGCCCTGCACCGTCCCTCGTTCTAGAAAGAAGAATGTTTAGGTTTTGTTTAGCAGTGGCTTGTCAATGTAATTTGTAAGGACAAAGACTCCACACGCAGCCTTCTGTGTAAACTATTGAACTTGTGAGAAACATAAACTTGTGAGAAACAGCAAAAGCACTATAACATATATACTCTTAGAAAAAAAGGGTTCCAAAAGGGTTCTCTGGCTGTCCCCATAGGATAACCCTTTTTGGTTCCAGGTAAAAACCCTTTTTCGTTCCAGGTAGAACCCTTTTGGATTCTACATGGGACCCAAAAGGGTTTTACTTGAAACCAAAAGGGTTCTAAACTTGAACCAACAAGAGTTCTTCAAAGGTTTCTCTTATGGGTACAGCAGAAGAAATATTTGAGGTTCTAGATAGCACCTTTTTTTCTAAGAGTGTACTGTATCTCTTCACTTGATTATGCTGTGAAATCCCTGAATGTGTATGCTTTTAACCCCTTACCTTCCAAAGTGGTCTCCTCCCCTGACAGAGGGAAACTGTCTCCTTTGTCATACTGGGCGAACACGTTGACCTCGTAGGTGGTGAAGGGGGTGAGGTGTGGCAGGATGGCGCTGGTGGTGTCGGCTGGCACAGCCAGGGAGATGTAGTCCCCAGTGATGTCCTCTGCCTTACGGAAACGCACCAAGTAGGACATGACGTTGGTGGAATCGGTTGTCCAGGTGACACGGAAGCTTCTGGACGTCACCTCAGAGAACTCCAGGTCCCTGGGTGCAATCAGACCTGACGAGAGGGATAAAACACAATTAAGTGACTGGCTTGTGTTTTGTCCTCACAGGAAATGTCATCGTTAGGTCTTTTGATAATGCTAAGCAGAGGTGTCTATCTTATTCATTCAGAAAAGCTGGAATGGAACCAATGAGTTGAACTCATTCAACACCATTCACAGATCCATATTTGACCATTTATCTTCCATGAGTGTCTTGGTCATAGGAAACACTCCTCATACTGAATGCTAGCATTATGCATTAAGCCAACAAGATTACAACAAATTCATATTAAAACCCCAGGACATTGCCAATGGCTAATTGTTTGTTGTTCTTGGAAAAGGGGGATCATTACTGATAATAAGTGTAGCAGATAAATTGATGTCCTGCTACTGTGGTGTTGAAAACTGTCTAAAGTCCTGTTGACTTTCAGAGACGGGTGGCCTTTGAATTGGAAGGACATTTAGGTCAGAATAACAGAGGGTCTCCAGTCAGTTGCTATAGTGTTTAAAAACAGTAAATGATAACAAATGGTTCAACGAGCTCCCCTGAGATACAGGCATATGGTTTTGTGATATTTTGAAGGCAGCATGCCCAGAGAGATAAAACAATCAGGGTTCTCCCCCAAAAAAATGCAAGAAGGGCACTACGCTGACTGGCTGCACCACAATGTAAAAAAAGAATAAAAGTACTATATATTTTTATTTGTTATCATTTAAGGCAAGGCACCACACCCTAATTGAGTATTTATTTGCTCTAGATTGCAGGAAATGGCAGTTCCAGGTGTTCTCAGCAGCACCACCTTGTTAAAAAATCCTGGGGAGAACCCTGACAATGAATACCTCGCTTGTGTTTGCCTGACCAGAAGCCAGCTGGGGAGAAAGAAACAGACCAAGGCAAGGGTAATAATAGATTCAGATTATTACTCAGCCTTTTGTGTAGTGGAGATGTAGTTACATTATGATATCGCTATTGCAGTAGCACAGTTCTGACCTGCTTTACCGCAGCACAAATAACTGATTACAATGGACTATACAGAGTTCGAGGTCACTTAGCGGCTGCCACTAAAGTAACCCGCCTGAATGGTTATGTAGCTATAGTTACAGGTACAGTACAGCCCAGAGTAAGCATGCTAAACTTCAAACAGGGGTATGTGTAATGAGTAGGACTAGGAGTTTTTGTTGACCACATGACCAGAGAAGGAAAACCCCCAGCCCTTTGTTATAAGGGTACGGGCATTTAATACTGAGACTCAGAATTTCCACTTTAAAATGTATGTCAAACAAATGATTCTTAAACAAACCATACAACTCTATGCACAAGGACTACTATTAACAATGTCCACTGAAAATGTTACAAAAACACGTTTACTTGAAGAACACGGCTGATGCTACATTTGGTAACATAATTACAGTTTGTACTGTTTGTGCTGTTTGTGCTGTCATTCTGCTACCAAACTTTGCATCTGCAGTGATCTTCAAGTAAATGTGTTTTTGCACAATTTTCAGTGGAAATTGTTCAAAGTAGTCATTGTGCATGGTTTGTTTAACTTTACAATCATTGGTTTTTGTTTGACATACATTTTAAAGTGAAAATTCTGAGTCTCAGCATTGTTCTATTACCATGGAAATGTTAAATGGCTACTCACTCCTCTTCTTGATGTTGAGGAGCTCCTGTTCGATCCTCAGGCAGATGGACTGGGTGAGCTCCTTGGAGATCCTCTGGAAAGCATCAAAGTCCTCCACAGTGTATACGTGGGTCGCTGCTGGGGCGTTAGCAATGGCTTCCAGCTCTGACCTTACAGCGTCCTTCACCCCCACAGCAAAGATCTCCACATCTATATTCCTTAGGTTGGTGGCCGCGTCCTTGAAGGAGTCAGAGGACTTGCCGTCTGTGATGAGGACCATGACACGTGGGACGCTGGTTCGAGCGCCTCGGGTGGAGATAAAGATCTTCTCCCTGACGTAGTTCATGGCCTTGCCCGTGTTGGTGGAGCCTCCGCGGTAAGGGAACGTCCGGACAGCCTTGACCACTGAAGCAATGTCATTATAGGTGTTCAGGGCGAACTCAGTGTGGGGGTCCCTGCTGTACTGGACCAAGCTGAGCCGGATCTTGTCAAGCCCGACGTTGAAGGAGTTGACCAGGACCTCCAGGAAAGCTCTGACTTTGGCAAAGTTTTGTAATCCGATACTGTAGGAACCATCGACCAGCAGGACCACGTCAGCTTGTACGTCCACTCCAAGAGAACATTCTGGGGTGGAAAATACATTAGATGTCATCTCTATATGATCTACATTATGAAATAGGTTGTTCTTTTACATAGCAACTAAGTAAACTTTCAGTGAGTTAGTATGTGAGAGAGTGAGTGGATCACTGATATGCTGTTACAGAGCGTTATCTCACCCAATGACACCTTGACAGGCTGAGTCTTCTCCATGGCCAGGACAGCATCACTGGGTGTCAGACCCTTCAGGGCGAACAGGCTGATCTCGTACTCAGTCTCTGGGGACAGGTCCCGGACGTTGACGGAGGTCTGGGTGGGCCCCACATATACCACCTGGCGCTTCATCCCAGCCATCATGGGCATCAGGGTCAGCTTGTAGCCTGTGATCTCCCCCAGAGAGGGATCCCACGTCACCCTCATGGACTTAGAGGAGATCTCAAGCACCTGAAGGTTAAAGGCCGGTTCCACCACTAGAGACAGAACAAATGTAGTTTGGTTAGGAAACACGTCAACAATACATTTACAGTTACAAAGTTGTTGATTTGTTACATTGACCATACCTATTTCTGACAATGTACTTGAAGATTTAAATCAAACAATGGAAATGTGATGTAATACATTATCTATGTCTTACCGTCATCTACAATGTCTTACCATCATCTATAATGTCTTACTATCATCTATAAGGTCTTACCATCATCTATAATGTCTTACCGTCATCTATAATGTCTTACTATCATCTATAAGGTCTTACCATCATCTATAATGTCTTACCATCATCTATAATATCTTACCGTCATCTTTAATGGCTTACCTTTAATCTATAATGTCTTACCGTCATCTATAATGTCTTACCGTCATCTTTAATGTCTTACCGTCATCTATAATATCTTACCGTCATCTATAATATCTTACCGTCATCTATAATGTCTTTACCGTCATCTATAATGTCTTAATGTCATCTATAATGTCTTACCATCATCTATAATGTCTTACCACCATCTATAATGTCTTACCGTCATCTTTAATGTCTTACAGTCATCTATAATGTCTTACCGTCATCTATAATGTCTTACCATCATCTTTAATGTCTTACCATCATCTATAACGTCTTACCATCATCTTTAAAGTCTTAACGTCATCTATAATGTCTTACCGTCATCTATAATGTCTTACCATCATCTTTAAAGTCTTACCGTCATCTATAACGTCTTACCGTCATCTTTAAAGTCTTAACGTCATCTATAATGTCTTACCGTCATCTATAATGTCTTACCGTCATCTTTAATGTCTTACCTGTAATCTATAATGTCTTACCGCCATCTATAATGTCTTACCGTCATCTATAAAGTCTTACCGTCATCTATAACGTCTTACCGTCATCTTTAAAGTCTTAACGTCATCTATAATGTCTTACCGTCATCTATAATGTCTTACCGTCATCTTTAATGTCTTACCTGTAATCTATAATGTCTTACCGCCATCTATAATGTCTTACCGTCATCTTTAATGTCTTACCGTCATCTATAATGTCTTACCGTCATCTATAATGTCTTACCGTCATCTATAATGTCTTACCGCCATCTATAATGTCTTACCGTCATCTATAATGTCTTACCTGTAATCTATAATGTCTTACCGCCATCTATAATGTCTTACCGTCATCTTTAATGTCTTACCATCATCTTTAATGTCTTACCATCATCTATAATGTCTTACCACCATCTATAATGTATTACCGTCATCTTTAATGTCTTACAGTCATCTTTAATGTCTTACCATCATCTATAATGTCTTACCGTCATCTTTAAACTCTTAACGTCATCTATAATGTCTTACCGTCATCTATAATGTCTTACCGTCATCTTTAATGTCTTACAGTCATCTTTAATGTCTTACCATCATCTATGATGTCTTACCGTCATCTTTAAACTCTTAACGTCATCTATAATGTCTTACCACCATCTATAATGTCTTACCGTCATCTTTAATGTCTTACAGTCATCTTTAATGTCTTACCATCATCTATAATGTCTTACCGTCATCTTTAAACTCTTACCACCATCTATAATGTATTACCGTCATCTTTAATGTCTTACAGTCATCTTTAATGTCTTACCATCATCTATAATGTCTTACCATCATCTATAATGTCTTACCATCATCTATAATGTCTTACCATCATCTATAATGTCTTAACGTCATCTATAATGTCTTACCATCATCTATAATGTCTTACCGTCATCTTTAAACTCTTACCGTCATCTATAATGTCTTACCGTCATCTTTAATGTCTTACCATAATCTTTAATGTCTTACCATCATCTTTAATGTCTTATCATCATCTATAATGTCTTACCATCATCTATAATGTCTTACGATCATCTATAATGTCTTACCATCATCTATAATGTCTTACCATCATCTATAATGTCTTACCATCATCTATAATGTGTTACCATCATCTATAATGTCTTAACGTCATCTATAATGTCTTACCATCATCTATAATGTCTTACCATCATCTTTAATGTCTTACCGTCATCTATAACGTCTTACCGTCATCTTTAAAGTCTTAACGTCATCTATAATGTCTTACCGTCATCTTTAATATCTTACCTGTAATCTATAATGTCTTACCGCCATCTATAATGTCTTACCGTCATCTTTAATGTCTTACCATCATCTATAATGTCTTACCATCATATTTAATGTCTTACCATTATCTATAATGTCTTACCATCATCTATAATGTCTTAACGTCATCTATAATGTCTTACCATCATCTATAATGTCTTACCATCATTTTTAATGTCTTACCGTCATCTTTAATGTTTTACCATCATCTATAACGTCTTACCGTCATCTTTAATGTCTTACATTCATCTATAATGTCTTACCGTCATCTATAATGTCTTACCATCATCTTTAATGTCTTACCATCATCTATGTCTTACCGTCATCTTTAAACTCTTAACGTCATCTATAATGTCTTACCATCATCTATAATGTCTTACCGTCATCTTTAAACTCTTAACGTCATCTATAATGTCTTACCGTCATCTATAATGTCTTACCATCATCTTTAATATCTTACCGTCCTCTTTAATGTCTTACCATCATCTATAATGTCTTACCATCATCTATAATGTCTTACCATCATCTATAATGTCTTACCATCATCTATAATGTCTTACCATCATCTCCGCTCACTAGAGAGTTGAGCTGGTCTTCCACACTGGAGCACACCTGAGTGATGAGCTTTTTCTGCACTGTCTTGATCACATCAAAGTTAGGAACATTGTAGACATGTGTGTTGTGGGGAGTTGAGGCCATTTCCTTCAGTTCATCCTCATCTGCTCCTTTGATACCTACATTGTGAAAAACATCTTACAAATTAGCCTGAGAAACGGAGTACTCTGGACATCAGCCATTACAGAATCTCCAGGCACACACAAACTAAAAGCATTATAAGGATGTTCTCAAGAAAGAGCAGTACCTAAGGCAAATATTTCCACTCCAATGTTCCTGAGTCGTTTAGCATACTCCTCCACTGGGTCCTGGGATTTTCCGTCTGTGATGATCATGGCTATCTTCGGAAAGCCTTTCCTGGCGCCAGCCGCCTCCGTAAAGATGTTTTTCAGCAGGTAGTCCATGGCGTCCCCTAGAGACAGAGTGTAACATAATTTACCTTTAAGAAAATAGTGTTACCGAAAATCTTTCAGCGTAAGACAACATTTATTGTCTGTGGGCGGAAGTCTACCTTGAGAACAAGCACGGAAACAGAACATAAAATTGAAGATTTGCACCAATGTTCTAGTTACACACACAAATCTCAAGTTAGGATTCGGTCTTACAAGAATTTACAAATGATCTACAGGCTATTCATGCTGTAAGGGATCAAACACGTCCAAGTAGGCTGTTAAGTCACACAAATCACATATACCTGTCATGGTGTTTCCTCCCTTGTAGGGCAGGGTGTTGATGGCTTTGAGAAGCTCCCCTCGTTTGGAGTGGCGGTTGAGGGGGAACTCAGTGCGGGTGTCTGTGCTGTACTGGACCACGGCCACCCTGGTCTTGTCCTCTCCGATGTCGAAGGCACCAGCCAAGGCACTGATGAAGCTGCGGATATGCTTGAAGTTTTCCCTGCCAACGCTCCAGGAGCCATCCACCAGGAAGACCAGGTCTGCTATGGCATTGACTGGACACTCTGGAGGGGTGGAGAGGGGGATGGGGAGAGAGGCAACACAATTCATTGTCTGAACACAATCTGACAGATTGGTGCACCTTTGTGGTACTCTAATGAAAATATCTGACAGATGATATTCCAACAGTCATGAAGACAAAAATGTGTTTTTATGGACCAAATAATCACTGAAACTTTCAACGGTATTGTTCGGTTTTATGTTTTCAAACCCTAGTGGGTTTTTAAATCACAGATCCATCAGATTCTCTGGAACATCCAAGATGCAATAATTCGCAGGACTTCTATGAATGTCTTGAATCTTAGATCCCCTAGGTCTATTTGACTCTTTATGCGTATGTGCTTCTCACATCTTGTTATTCTCACCTTTTGAAGATTTATTGATAAAACATCAAATATTCTACCGATTTAGCAGGACAATTAGGTCAATTGTGAGAGCGGTAAGAGCGTTCTACCAGATTTTGTATTCGGGACTTCCGGTTCAATTTCCACACAAATCCTACATGGTGGGGAAAGGTAAGCGTGTCTCCCTGTCAATCCACAGACTGGACTCATGGAAAGGCAAAGAACTCCAGTAAAAGGACTTCTGGTCAGAGCAGTAATCCTTTCCACTTCTTTCAACATTTAATTTAAAGGACGGACATGCACCGAGTTGGCATGACAGTGACGTCATCCCACTCATTGGATTATGGGAGCCCAAAAGGAACCCGTTTGCCTCAATGTGAAGACTGTTTTCAATTACGAATTACAGTGTACATTCTCAGCCACTGTCGGTCCACCTGTCTGCTCACACTGTGACAACTCATCAGTACAGAAGGGGTATTTGAGGCTGAGGAAAATATTCCAGAGAAAACTATTATGATTATGATGGAAGTTCATGGACAAACACAAAGAATGTACTGGAAAAATGGTACAGCTATGCGGACAGGCAATGGGCATAGAGGGGATTGGTTGACATTGAGATAAACATACTTACTGATTGCATCTGAAGTCTGAGGTCTCCTTGCTGTTCCACTTGTGTTACTGGATTGAACTGAAACACAAGAGAACTTGAACTGTTATCATGACATCCTGTGTGCCATAGGCCATGTATAAATCCAAGACAATCAACACATCATCAAGCCTCTTCAATGAGATATCAACCACATACATATAAACATATTTTCCTGGTTCATTAGCTATAAATTATTCAAGTTTCAATAATCAAATGTGATTTCCTTCTTCTGATGTGTCTAGAAGCTAACGCTATAAACTCTAATTTGTTCCATTAAACATCGTATGTTTTTCATCTCACTTGGCAGCTACACCATAGACAGCTGGAGGCTTGAAACTATGTAATTGGCCCATTGTTCCTATGGCTGAGTGATCTGATCTGAGGTTAAACCCTTTTGATATCAGCCCACATCAGGCTTTTGGGAAAGCCATCTGACTTTTCACACAAGTTATTTTTAACCTTGTAACAGCATCAGAATATATCACTGGGCCCAAGCTTCCTGCCATCCAGGACCTATATACCAGGCAGTGTCAGAGGAAAGCCCAAAAAATTGCCAAGGACTCCAGCCATCCTAGTCATAGACTGTTCTCTCTGCTACCACACGGCAAGCTGTACCGGAGTGCCAAGTCTAGGTCAAAAAGGCTTCTTAACAGCTTCTACCCCCAAGCCATAAGACTCTTGAACAGTTAATCAAATGGCTACCAGGACTAATTGCATTGTCCCCACCCCACATTTTTACGCTGCTTCTACTCCCTGTTTATAATCCATGCATAGTCACTTTACCTCTACCTACATGTACATATTACCTCAATTACATTGGCTAACTGGTGCCCCCTCACATTGACCCTGTACCGGAACCCTCTGCACAGGAACCCCCTGTATATAGCTTTGCTACTGTTATTTTATTGTTGCTCCTTAATTATTTGCTACATTTCAACTTATTTTTAAGTAATTTAAGCATTTCACTTTAAGGTCTACACCTGTTGTATTTGGTGCAGGAGACGCATTTGTTTTGATTTGAATATTGAGCACTTACTAGTGAGCTGGCCAAAGATGGGTATACTCTCCTCTGTGCCATCATAGGAAATGATGGACACTGAGTAGTCCAGATCAGGAGTCAGGTCTGGGATAGACGTCTTTGTAGCAGTGGCTGGGAGGTTAAACTCTTTGGCTGGTTCATCTGGGATATAGAGAATGGGTTGCCATTAGCATTGGTGCAAATTAGCATTCAGCTTGGCATGAAAGGCTATAACTAGTAAGGCAAACGTCAATTAACTGCTGAGATCAATAAATACGAACCTGTATCCGATACAACTTGTATTCTGTAGCCTTGTATCCTTTGCGAAGGTTTTCTCCATGACATTTGCACTGTGTTCTCATTTAGAATTTTAAATTTCAAGTCTGAGGGGGGCTCCACTGCAAACAAAAGAGGAACTGATGTTAACTTACTTGTGAGCAAAACATGGGTATGAGTATATAAGTGTTGATCAAGTATTTCAGCAAGGCATTTTATATCAAGCATTCACATTTAGCCCAACGATAAACACTTCATGACTGAAGTTGAGACGTTCATTGTTGAGGGAGACAAAAACCCACATCCATGGTAAATGTGACAAAAAATAAACTTACAACAACATTTAAAAAGTGTGAGAAGCCATTTTGGAAAACAAAATGGCATTTGTTTGAGTTGCACAACCAGGTGACCCTAGTCAGCAACTCAAGCACCGGAAGTCTGGAGTAAACAACATTAATACAGACCAACTCCACACAAAACTCCCCTAAGGACAAACATTGAGTGAACCATCCAATACATGCTGAGTGCAGTCATTACCACGCATGCCCAACCAACCAGCACCAACAGGTTGCTCTCAAGTCATGGAGTTGATTGGAACAACACACAAGTACAACAACATTTTCATTCCAACATTATTGATTATACAATGGAGTCAAGATTGCCAGGTAATGTTGATGGCATTTGCTGATTTTAACACATGTTATATATACAGAGTATATATACATATTTTGACAAACTATTTGTATATTTAGAGACTAGCACAAGTCATTGGCATAAATCCATTGCAAACCTTGCAAAAAGAATACACAATGTGTCACGGGAGACTGTTGTGTACGTTCTTTTCATTGGCAGAGTGAACAGCATGGCATGAGGTGCTGGGACACTGCTTGCCTTACACAGACAACATGAAGAGAGAGTTGAGATACAGAGGAAAATCATTTACAAATATATTGAAAAAAATAAAACAACAGATGCCATCTGACAACAACACACGTGTCCACATTGAGCTGGTTGCCACGGCACCATGCACATGTACATGAGAAAGTTGTTTAGAACAACTTGACAAATTGGATGAAAGTTTCCATGTACATGACGGACCACACGCAGAGATAATAAACATATTTTAACACGAGATTCTTCCTCAGTTGGGGTTCACATGCAACCTATTTAGATCAGCTGAGTGTTGAGTGACCTTTCACCTTTATGTGAGTACAGTTAAATGGGAAACAAAAGTGTTTGGACATATAAACATGTACTTGAGGGTAAACAGAATAACAAGATAGCTAGAACTGTGAGAATGTAAGAGTCTTAACATCTACGAAGTGAGGTGCTGTAGGAGTACCTCTTCCTCCTCTAGCCTATGTCTGTATAGGCATTTCTTATATGCTACATACTATAGTCCATGATGATGATGAGTATGTGATGAAGACATACATGCCAAGGCTGGCCTTGCAGACCATGTCAGCAGGTGGGTGGCATGCAAGCTGTTGAGGAGGGGCAGTGGGATGGGATGCAAGAATATCATTGTAAAATACCCACTGAGAAAGCCACAGCTCAGGACACACTGAATGCACAGGCGGACAACAACTAGGACCTGAACTAAGCTGCTATTGGTACACAGTAAAAGAGGATCACCAACCTGACATCAATTCAGGGGGCCCGGGAAAGCTCCCCTCATGTCTCCAAGAAAGTCTCTGAACAAGAATAAATAAACCCACTTGGGGGTAGCAAGGGGTGTTGAGTAAAGGGGAGGTGGGGAGATGGAGGGGGAAGTTGGGTAAGGAAAGTGGGTAGGGAGGGGTGTTAAGTAAAGGGGAGGTGGGGAGATGGAGGGGGAAGTTGGGTAAGGAAAGTGGGTAGGGAGGGGTGTTAAGTAAAGGGGAGGTGGGGAGATGGAGGGGGAAGTTGGGTTAGGAAAGAGGGTAGGGAGGGGTGTTGAGTAAAGGGGAGGTGGGGAGATGGAGGGGGAAGTTGGGTAAGGAAAGTGGGTAGGGAGGGGTGTTGAGTAAAGGGGAGGTGGGGAGATGGAGGGGGAAGTTGGGTAAGGAAAGTGGGTAGGGAGGGGTGTTGAGTAAAGGGGAGGTGGGGAGATGGAGGGGGAAGTTGGGTAAGGAAAGTGGGTAGGGAGGGGTGTTGAGTAAAGGGGAGGTGAGGAGATGGAGGGGGAAGTTGGGTAAGGAAAGTGGGTAGGGAGGGGTGTTGAGTAAAGGGGAGGTGGGGAGATGGAGGGGGAAGTTGGGTAAGGAAAGTGGGTAGGGAGGGGTGTTGAGTAAAGGGGAGGTGGGGAGATGGAGGGGGAAGTTGGGTAATGAAAGTGGGTAGGGAGGGGTGTTGAGTAAAGGGGAGGTGGGGAGATGGAGGGGGAAGTTGGGTAAGGAAAGTGGGTAGGGAGGGGTGTTGAGTAAAGGGGAGGTGGGGAGATGGAGGGGGAAGTTGGGTAAGGAAAGTGGGTAGGGAGGGGTGTTGAGTAAAGGGGAGGTGGGGAGATGGAGGGGGAAGTTGGGTAAGGAAAGTGGGTAGGGAGGGGTGTTGAGTAAAGGGGAGGTGGGGAGATGGAGGGGAACGTTGGGTAAGGAAAGTGGGTAGGGAGGTTGTTCTCACTCACAAGAGTAAAGAGCTGTGTCACTTTGCTCAAGCTGTTTGAGCATTGTTGTAGAAAAAGTAGTAAATAGTTGGAAACACAGTTGTTACAGAGTTGTTACTGCGCACATTTTCTGTTCAATCTTCTCATCTTGCATTTTAACATACTTTTCTAAAACAAGACATTGAAAAGAAAGAATTGAAGATATAAAATAATCACAATAAACATTGGTGGATATCTTTTCGGTCGAGTTCCCTCAACAGGCGTGGATGCACATCACAGCACCCTGGTTGACCAGAGAACACCTCTGCCTTTCCCATAAGCCAGACTCTGGCTACTGTCAGTAACATTCGTCTACAGCCAGTCAGTCATTCAGAGGAAAGAGCTATGACTCTCCAAAAGAGGCAGAAGGGATGCCAAAGTAATTTCGCAACATGTACTGACAAAAATTACTACAAATTTACTTTTCATATGGATCGCAACTCAACGTTTTCGAGAATGCCACATTATCTTTGTCTTTGCCCTGTCTGAGGATTAATTTCCATTCCGTTAGTGAAGATATATGGGAGTAGACATCGGACTCCCCAAAAAAGCTTTCAGGGGAAATAATCAGAACTTTCCATTTTGGGTTTTTGTCTTTGGTCTGAAAATGTTTTTTCACTTCAAAAAAACATAAGAATTGAATTCTCACGTTTTGAACATCAGGGATATTGAAACTATGATCTCACATTTCTACAAATGATCATGTCATGACCACTTATTTTGTTTGGCGATCGAAATATGAGAAATACTCAAATCTAGAACAGCTAATGTAAACTTAGTCAACTTAGTTGACATAATTACAGAGGGGAATAACTAAACCATGAAATGATTTTAGTTTTACTTATTTTTAGTGTACTTTTGTTTTAGAACACATCATTGGAATATAAATAAAAAATCCTATCTAATTTTCAATGAAGGAATGACTATAGAGTCCTGGATTCTTTTACCAAACCATAACATCAATACGACTATGGTTACACATGATGGTTTCAGAGCCCTGTGAGGACTCTGACATCAACATAAAAGTCAGATCCAACTGTTGAGACAGTAATGTCACATACTGGGTATTACAGATGACTGTTGACGACATAATACCAGATTCCCTGATTTCTCATTGGCATAGCTGGAGACATTTCCTGATTTTGGTTTCATGACAGAGTTTGTATATGTCCTATCATAATTATAAAAACTAATTTAGAATATATTATATACATGTACCAGGATTGAGTAAATACAATTGTAACTATTCTGAAATAACTTATAATACATTACAGAACAAGAGACGAGGTTCAGGACAAGTCAAATCAAGCACAATACACACATAACTGGGTATAATTTTATTAATCATACTGTACAATGCATTAGGGTTGTTTCCATGTGATAGTAGGTCCACACACAATAAAACCCCTACATCCTAAACACTGTAATCAAACAACTAGAGAGAGAGAGAGCGAGAGAGAGAGAGAGAGTTGGAGGGTATATGAAAAGGTTTGACAGGAGGGATAGGGGGAAGGGACATTTACCTTGAGCTTCAACTGTGGAGAATAACACAGCAACAAAGGCAGCCACGGCCAGCGACAGCCTTATCTTCATTTTTATACGTTATGGGTCAGCAGCACATGAATCAATCTGAGAAGAGAGTTGCAATCAAATGTTCAAACCCATTTAGTGTAGCGTTGGGATGAGAGTGGCCAGAATGTCACGAGCCCTTGAAAGGGAATAGATTACATTTGCCTGACTGAAAAGACATCTGCCAGTGGAGGAATTTACCTAAACCACTGTCTGGCAAAATTTGGTTCAATGAAAGAGAGAAAAAAGTAGACCTATTTAACGACCTAACTTCTGTCACTTTATGCACGGTTATCTCAAAAAATATAATCACTTTTTTTCTGAACTATATTCGTTATTAATCATAAGTAGTCTAAAAAATGATTTCGTTCACTCACTGTTAATAAATAATGTAATCATAATTAAACCTGTTGCATGGGTTAGGCTCATATATTATAAAAGTATATATATTATGTAGAATAAAAAACTTTTGCCAAAACAATATGCCCAATAGCAAATGTATCATTGCTTTAAAGTAAAGTTTTACCAATTATCAACTAATATATTGATTACTTTGGCTAAACTATTCTCCTTCGATGCGCATACTCTCATACAGTATAATTATTGATTACACACTGGGTCCAGAAATAATCCAACATAGACGTGTTTCTTTATGGACAAACTATAACCTAAAGAATTAACCGACCGCGAAAAAAATCACTAATCTTCCCAGAAATAAATTAATATTTGCGTTCCTGTATCCAAGTCTTTGAAAAGGTGCATAAATAGCACATACAGATTGGCACAATGTCTTATTCATTGAAAGGCATTTATTTTGTATGAATTTTGAATTATTTCTAATCAACAGCAGGATAAAATAAAATATTTGTAGCTCACCTGGTCAATTCTGACAGAATAAAGTCAAAAAATGTAAATGCAGTCTCGTTGAAGATAACTTTTACGAATAGATAACTTTTAAGAGCTCTGGGTATACCCTTCTCTCCTCTAGCTGGCTACTGGAAGCTCCAACAGCAGATGTACAAGAAGGAAGTCTCTGTCCAAGTGGGTAGAATCTTTCCACAATCTGCTACTTAATAGGGGGCTGTTCCCAACTCTCTTTTTACCGCCGTAAACTCTTACGAAAGTCCACCGGTAAACCTTGCCATGGTTTGATATGTGAAACATTCACCAGTGGGAATACACTTCGGGGAAGTGAATTCTTTTCTGCATTCCTTTGGCACATCACGATCTTCTGTCTTAAGTACCTATAACGGGTTAACAGGGATAATGTGAGTCACAGTCTATATAGCCAGTCAACCCTGAGGAAATTCAAATGTAGGCTATATTAAGTTTTAAAAAATGGTCTACTTACTATTTCAGTGAAAGTATTTGTTCAATCAATAAAAACCAGCTGAATTTACTATACAAACGACTCGTTCGTGGATTTTCTTGTGGATCTCTCTGAGAATATATGCAGTCGCCAGGGCAACCTAGACTACATGCGGGTAATTTGTAAACATACAATTCCACCGATTTTAAAACACAATGACACGGTCCTACATTTAATGACAACTGCAAACAATAAACTATATAACTTATTTAGTACAATTTCACTTGATTAAGTAATTGTACGGGACAGGTAGTCCCAGTGGTGTATCGGAGGGTATACCCACTTATTTTCTTATTATTATTCACTTCTTAACCCCCATTGATACGTATGAAAGTGGTGTAGTGGACGTATACGCCGTATAAATTAATAGGGTTGATGGAAAGGATAGGAATGTCTAGCTTAAAATATTGATAAACTATTATTTATTCACATTTTAGAGGCAGCAATGTTCACACTGCAAATTGGCCTATGCATGGATATTCCAAAATGCAATTAGCGGGAAAACACCATTAAAAAATGCAGAAGGGACTTAAAGAAGGAGGAGGGACTTAAAGATGCAACAACTATCATGGTTTGATAATATGATTAGGATAATGCATTTAGCTGATATACAATGAAAAACCGTTGACATAAACCAATAGAACAGGGGAACGCATACGAGTAAGTCTATCAAAATAATTGCCTCCACGTTTCTACGGTGGGGTTTTGGCTGTAGGCTACTTTGAAGCAAGGTAAGACATGCTTCATAATATGAAGTAAAACGTCCAGGTTTAAAACAATTAAGGAACGGGAAAAATATAGCGATGTTAATAATAGGTCTCACTGTCTTCTGGTAGATGGAAAGGCTTTCCCAAAAACATTCTCTATTAAGTGTAGGTATAAAGTAGCCCATGCCCACTCAGAATCATATGATTATTTGCATCAATCCAGTGGCCATTACTTTAGCAAACTCCTTCTCATGCGCTACAGAAACACCTCTAATCAAACAATTTAATTGAAGGGTAACTACTATAATAAATCCACATTTCTTCGATTTGTCCAACCACAAAATTGGTCTCCTGGTGTGGTTTAAGCATTGTTATGGACTTAAAACATACCATTTTGTTTTTCTGTAAAAAAATAATAATAATTTTAAAGCATGATGTGGAATGTTTGAAACCTGTGAATTTCTGACTCCGTCATCTGTTGTAGACATACTATTAGCCTACTGCACAGTACAGTTTGGGTTGGCCTGACTGTGAAAGACCCATATGGGATTCAAAATTTTAGGTCATTCAGAGTGTATGTCACTGTTTCTCACAATTTTTCCACATGGGGTGCCTTTCCTTCACTGTTTTGATATTTTCTTTAGCTAAATTTGAGCGTAACCACTACTACACCACTGGGTAGCCCATATCAACAGCCTTGAACAGCTTGGGTTTCATTGAGGCAGTGTCACCTCCTGGGATGATTGTAAACATGGTAAAATGTCCCTCATTTCATGATCAGTGAGGGCCTCTAGTGTTTAAAAGCAGGAAATACACTTTGGGCAGAGCATTGAAAGTCAACCACATGCACAGAAGTAACCATTATCCTATAGGCCCAGGGGCTTTTGTCCCATATAATGGTTTATCTATTGGTTCATGTACACAATCACAGCTAAAAACAGAATTGCTATAGACAAATTATACATATTCTGTATCTAAAAATAAATAAATAACTCTTTATATCAGATGTATTGAGATTTTGAAATGATAACATTCACATGGATACGACTTTGTATTGTGGTTGTTTTATTCTCTATGGTACATTCATTGAACAATCAATAAATATTGATCCCATGCATGAAACAAATTGGCATTATTGACAGGACAAAAAAAAAATCTCCCAGATCATACATCTGTACCAGAGAAGATTCATTTAGGGATGGAAATGGATAAGGGCACTCATGCCTTCTTGGGCATTGCTGCATTGAGGAGTTCATACACGACAAATCCACTTCCTGTGAAGAGAGGAGAAAGATGTTTTATATAACAGGCATAGGGGCGGTAGGTAGCCTAGTGGTTAGAGTGTTAGACTAGACCCGGAAGGTTGCAAGATCGAATCCCCGAGCTGAAAAGGTAAATATCTGTCGTTCTGCCCCTGATCAAGGCAGTTAACCCACTGTTCCTAGGCCATTGAAAATAAGAACTTGTTCTTAACTGACTTGCCTAGTTAAATAAAGGTCAAATAAAAAAAAATAGCAGGAAATGTGAGAAACTGGTATTTGACTCCACTGTTTGTAGTTAGACCTGATCTATATTATTTGATCATATGCTGTAAAAATTCCATTAGCACTTACAATCAATGTTACATTCAAGGAGGGTCATATCAGGGCTGTACAACAAGTAATGCATACTTACCAAAGACTGTAAGGGCCATCGTTGCCCTGTACAGAATAGCATCCTTGGCTCCTCCCTTCAGATGGACTGGTATCCCGTTATCTGCCTGTGTAAACAGGAAGAAGAGGAAATTAGCCTATAAATGATATTCAGAAGTATGCAAAGAAGCCCTTCATAGCAACATATATGAACCACAAACTAAATGGTTCGGTCTGGGTGGTGGCTGTATTTTAAAATGGTCTAAGCACTTTTGCACCACCTGAATATTTCCTTAATCAACACACACTGCACTACAATAGCCCCAATTATTTTGTGAGATGTTTAGAACTGCAATTAAAACAAGTAAACGTTTTTAAAATATTTATACTTATTGGAAAGCAAAGTTCTACTTGGGACATATTACAGCCTAACCTAATACAAACGGAAACACCATGAACATTATGACCTTAAAAGGATCAGGAAATTCTTAGGCTAAGATGAAAACCAACAACAAATTGCAGAAAAGCAGCCTCCCGGGTGGCGCAGTGGTCTAAGGCACTGTGCCACCAGAGATTCTGGGTTCGAGCCCAGGCTCTGTCGCAGCCGGCCACGACCATGAGGCGATGCACAATTTTAAAGCAGGGCAATGGACATCCTCTGGGTGTTATGCAAGATTTAGCAAAGCACTGATATCAAAAGTCTCATTTTGTATCAGCTGTTTGCATATCACACTGCATGCAAAATTAGTCAGCCCAGCCCAAACTAAGAGTGAACCTATGAGCAAACGTCATAAATACTTATCTTTCAGGCTACAATGGTGGGAAAATAAGATTCTGTTTCCAGAACCTGAGAATAAAGTGCAAACTTTAACCTTAGCATTACTGCACCATTACTAGTCAAACAAGATTGAACACAAATATTGACTGTCAAAATTAGGTAAACAAAACCAGAACAGAATTGTCAACTTTTAAAAACAGTATTTGAGCGTCGGTAGACAGGTGTTCCATTCCACATTTCCACTCCATCGCCATCTGCCTCTCTTGGCCCTAGAGCTTACCTGGAACAGCTTCTGCTTCTCCTTGACCATGTTGTCCACTAGTCTGCGGGCACTACTAGAGATAGTCCGGCTGGACAGCTGCTGAAGTCTCTAAACATATAGGTGATCAGGAAGAGATGCAGAAAAATAAAAACATTAACTGGAAATGATTACTGAAGTATTTACATGTGCACTAACTAATAACCTTGCTTTAGCTACAATACATGACCAAAAGAATGTGGACACCTGCTTGTTGAACATCTAATTCCAAAATCATGGGCATTAATATAGAGTTGGTCCCCCCTTTGCTGCTATAACAGCCACTCCACTCTTCTGGGAAGTTGGAACATTGCTGCGGGGACTTGCTAAGAGCATTAGTGAGGTCGGGCACTGATGTTGGGTGATTAGGCCTGGCTAGCAGTCGGCGTTCCAATTAATCCCAAAGGTGTTCGATGGGGTTGAGGACAGGGCTCTGTGCAAGTGTAATGGCTTCCGTCCCTCTCCTCGCCCCTACCTGGGCTCGAACCAGGGACCCTCTGCACACATCGACAACAGCCACCCTCAAAGCATCGTTACCCATTTCTCCACAAAAGCCGTGGCTCTTGCAGAGCAAGGGGAACAACTACTTCAAGGTCTCAGAGCAAGTGACGTCACCGCTTGAAACGCTATTAGCGCGCATCACTGCTAACTAGCCAGCCATTTCACATCGGTTATACAAGCCAGTCAAATTCTTCGACACGGATCTCAACAAACAATTTCTGTATGGACCTCGCTTTGAGCACAGGGGTAATTGTCATACTGAAACAGGAAAGGGCCTCCCCCAAACTGTTGCCACAAAGCAGGAAGCACAGAATCGTCTAGAATGTCACTAGCATCTGTAGCGTTAAGATTTCCCTTCACTGGAACTAAGAAGCCAAGCCAAACCATTCCTCCTCCACCAAACTTTACAGTTGGCACTATGCATTCAGGCAGGTAGCGTTCACCTGGCATCCACCAAACACAGATTTGTCCGTCAGACTGCCAGATGGTGGGGCGTGATTCATCACGAGCTATACGGCGAGCTATACACCACTCCAGCCGACGCTTGGCATTGTGTGCGGCTGCTCGGCCATGGAAACCCATTTTATGAAGCTCCCGACAAACAGTTATTGTGTCGACGTTGCTTCTTGAGGCAGTTTGGAACTCTGTAGTGCACGTTGCAACTGAGGCCAGAAGATTTTTAGGAACTACGCACTTCAGCACTATTCTGTCCTGTTTTGTGAGCTTGGGTAGCCTACCACTTTACAGCTCAGTCGTTGGTGCTCCAAGACGTTTCCACTTCACAATAACAGCACTTACAGTTGACCAGGGCAGCTCTAGCAGGGCAGAAATTTGACAAACTGACTTGTTGGAAAGATGGCATCCTATGACAGCACCATGTTGAAAGTCACTGACCTCTTTAGTAAGGCCATTCTACTGTCAATGTTTGTCTATGTAGACTGCCTGGCTGTGTACTCGATTTTATAAACCTGTCAGCAAGGGGTGTGGCTGAAATAGCCAAATCCATTAATTTGAAGGGGTGTCCACATACCTTTGTATATACTGTATAATGTACACCTTCTGCTAGATACTGTAGATCTAGCCAACATAATTGGTCCATTAGAAAGCCATGTAGCTAGCTGTGATTCTAGACAGTTGAGCATAAATTATGCCGTGTTCAAAACCACTGGTAACTCGGAAATCTCAGACTTCCAAGCTTTCAAGACAACTGGGAAGTCGGGGGAAAAACAAGCTCCGACTGGGGAACATATTTTTGAATGTCAACTCGTAATTTCAAGTCGGAAACTCTGGAATCTTTCTAGAGCTCCGACTTTCCGAAATGAAGATCATTGATGCCATGATTTGACCTAAAAGTTCCCAATTATCCTGAAAGCACCATTAATCCTCCACACACATACATTAAAGCTACAATGTAACTTTTTGGGCTACCTGACCAAATTCACATTTTAGTTATAGATCATTCATTCAAGTTGAAAGCAAGTCTAATAAGCGGTAGATCTGTTGTGTGTGTGCTATGTCTATGCTTCCCGTACTAAAGGTTCTGCGTCTTTTACTTTCGGTTTTCTACACCAGCTTCAAACAGATGAATATACAATATTTTTGGTAATGGAAAATATATTTCATATCGGTTTAGATGGTACAATTATTCTTTACACAATGACTGCTTGTTTTGTCACAACCTGAAATTAGGCGGACTATTAGAATTTTAGCAACCAGGAAGCGTAGCGCATCTTTAAGTGTCAGATGACGTAAACCCTGTTCCAAAAAATAGCCATTCACATGACAAGTGTACGTGCAAACGCCACCTTTTACAACACATGGATAGTTAGATAGAGCTAGTCAGAATATTCCTAGCTAACCTATGCGACCTTCACACTTGTGGATGACAATTCAAGACTGTGGAAGAGAATACGTGGCAAGCTAGGTTTAGCTGATTGAATAACTACTATGTAGTTACTCATTTGGTTAGCTTACCAAGTAGCTAACGTGTCATTCTAGCTAGGTTAACAATATACTGTATAAAAACAGGTGTGTTTAGATCAGAAGGCTATAACTTGATTGTCAAGCAAGTGTAAAATATCAGGTGATAGCTAGCTAGTATGCCAACTACCCTGACAAAAAATGCTAGTTAGTCAACGGTTAACGTTACACGCTAGCTTAGCAACATAGCTCGGTAGCTTAGAGTTCACTTGAGGAGGCATTATGTCAGATAACGGCAGTAGCCAAAAATAAAACATCGAATAGCGTACACAAATACATAACAATTGGTCGAATATATAATTGAACGCTTACCATAAATTGTCTGTACATTTTGGTAAACTTCTAGGTGAGTGCACAAGGACACTTTGAAAACCTATCTACTGTGCTTCCGGTGATATCCCAAGATTCTTTATGGCGAATAAATTGCAGTTGTCAGTCACTAGAGAGGAAGACGGTGAGAGTGGCCCAACTCGGCAGAAACTCTGTCTCCCTCCAGCAGGTGGCGTTGTTTCGCCCACCAAGCAAGGAGTTTTTGTATGGAAATCAATGAGAGTTGAATTTGGTCCCCCCAAAATAATGGCTTATTTGCTAAGTGAGGTTAATTTGATAAAATGGAAGTTGCGTAATGCTTAACATGTTACGAGTGTACTGATATAAGTAGGACACGTGACATCCCGACAAAGCTGAGAAAAAACACCTTATATGGGAGTTGTCTCGTGATGGCTATGCATATTCATAAATTGAGGCTAGTAGCATAGCATTTTTATATTTTTTTTAATTCAAAATACAGGTCAACAATTTAGATTCTTACATCATACAAAACAGAACTCAGGTATTAACGAGAAAATACTGAAACAAAAAAATATATATATATAAAAAAAAAAAACAATTCTAGTGCAATTGTAATCACTCTGAAAAATCTTACTGTAATGATTTAGACATTTTTTATTGTTATTGTTCACAAGGGTTAATGTTTTAATAAAATAGTTCAATTCAATCAAAAAAATTAATTTTGGTGTAGAATTTTGGAATTTCTGTTTGTGTATGAAGTATTTGGCAACAAGAATAAAATAATTCACAATCATTTCAGTGGTCTTGTTATCATTGCAATAGTAACATATTATATCTTTCATGTCAAAAACATAGCTAGTGTTCATAATGGTATATAAGGTTTTCCCAAAATTCTGACACAAATTTACATTCAAAGAACAAGTGAGACAGATTCTCACCTTCTTTTTCACAGAAAATGCAAATATCATCAATTGCCACAAATTTGGATATCATATAATTAGATGGATATATCTTATGTAAAATGTTAAAGTGTACTTCCTTAACTTTGTTTGGTATACAATATTTGTAAGGCCTTAACCATGCATTTTTCCAGACAATGTCAGGAATAAGCATGTTCCAGAAAAACTTTCCTCTCGGTGTAAGTTGGTTTTGTGAATGAAGAATTTGTCTTATATATTTATTACAACAAGATTTCTCAAGTAAGCCCACGCCTTCCAATCTGAGTTCTGGATAAACTTTGTGATCATTACCAAAGCTAAGATGAGTTTTCATTCGTGTATTTAAACCACTGGGAACAGCTTTAATCACAGAAATTAACTCTCTGAAAGGTATTGGAAACTATTTCAATGTTATAAATTGTTCATATGTGAGAATATTACCCTTGTGGTCAAAAAACATCTAAAACAAAGTCAATATTCCTCTCGTGCCAGCTGGGGTAGAACAATGACTTATTCCTTACAGTTATGTCTGAATTATTCCACAAAGGCTAGTAGCATAGCATCTCTCTCCATTGAATACAGGCGGTTGACGTCACCAACCCTCATCGAAATTAATAAAACGATTACAATAATGTGTGCACACCGCCCACAAAATGAGGTGGAAACTGAGCTGCACTTCCTAACCTCCTGCCAAATGTATGACCATTTAAAGACACACATTTCCCTCAGATTACACAGACCCTGCCCACTTTAATAAATGGAACACTAGTTCACTTTAATTCTGTCTACATATCTTGCATTACCCATCTCATATGTATATACTGTATCCTATACTATTCTACTGTATTTTATTCTATGTCTCTCTGACATTGCTCGTCCATATATTTAAATATGCTTAATTCCATTATTTTGTGTGTGTATTGGGTATATGTTGTGTGTTTGTCGAATATTACTTGGTAGATATTACTTTACTGTCGGAGCTAGAAGCACAAGTATTTTGCTACACCCGCAATAACATCTTTTAAGCACGTGTATGTGACCAATAACATCTTTTAAGCACCCGTATGTGACCAATAGCATTTCATTTGATTTGACCCACAAAGAATTCGAAAACAAATCCAATTTTGATAAACTCCCATATCTCTTGGGTGAAATACCACAATGTGCAATCACAGCAGCAAGATTTGTGACCTGTTGCCATAAGAAAAGGGCAACCAGTGAAGAACAAACACCATTGTAAATACAACCTATATTTCTATGTATTTATTTTCCCCTTTGTACTTTAACTATTTGCACATCGTTACAACACTGTATAACGCTATAATACGACATATGAAATGTCTCTATTCCTTTGGAACGTTTGTGAGTGTAATGTTTACTGTACATTGTTTATTTCACTCTTGTTTATTATCTATTTCACTTTCTTTGGCAATGTAGACATATGTTACCCATGCCAATAAAACCCTTAAATTGTATGCACCAATTCAAAGAAAGGATAGGCGGGAGCTGGACATCCAGCTGTGCCGCTTTGCCGACAACGACTCGCATTGTTATGGCGGCGAGACATATCTTGTCAGAAAATCCATAATCTTTGTCACTTGTTAACACAGCCATAGTCTCGCGTTGCCATACCCCCCAGAATCACGCTGAGGCTACCACAGCCACAAAGCCCAAAACGTACAAATGTATGAAAACAAAATACAAAACAAAATCTTAATTGAAAGTTAGGGTAAGTCATACGGTTAGTAGTGTGATTAGGGTTAGGTTTCAAATCAGATTTTAAGAAGATAAATTGTAGAAAGAGGTGAGGTTTAGCCATAACTATGACTTTGCGGCTGTAGTAACTAGAGACGACCGGAAATTGCTGCAATATGTTCACACGCTGCTCATTGGTTGCTTTGTGTGAAGGCTGGACCCTTGTAGACTGGTGCTAGTGTAACGATCAGATATTTTGTATAATTTTACATTTGTATTTATTAGGGATCCCCATTAGTTGGTGCCAAGTCAGCAGCTACTCTTCCTGGGATCCCAAACACATTAAAGTACTAACATTGAATATAAAGCAAAAGATAAAACAGTACATCATATTATTATTACATTATTACACCACTACATATCTACAATACAAATGTACAACACAAAATGTATAGTACCACCATACAACAATATTACAATGTATACGCATGCGTGTGTATGTACCTTTGTGTGTGTCTTCACAGTCCCTGCTGTTCCATACGGTGTACTTTTACCTTTAAAAAAAAAATGATACTATTGCTTGCATCAGTTACCTGATGTGGAATAGAGTTCCATGTAGTCATGGCTCTATGTAGTACTGTGCGCCTCCCATAGTCTGTTCTGGCCTTGGGGTGTCCGTAGTTTAAACAGACAGCTCGGTACATTCAGCTTGTCAACACTTCTTACAAAAACAAGTAGTGATGACGTCAATCTCTCTTCCACTTTGAGCCATGAGAGATTGACATGCATGTCATTAATGTTAGCTCTCTGTGTACTTTAAGGGCCAACTGCAATTTTCCTAAGTCCCTCTTTGTGGCACCTGACCACACTACTGAACAGTAGTCTATGTGCAGCAAAACTAGGGCCTGTAGGACCTGCCTTGTTGATAGGGTTGTTAAGAAGGAAGAGTAGCACTTTATTATGGCCAGACCTCTCCTAATCTTAGCTACTGTTGTATCAATATGTTTTGAACATGACAGTTCTGGTTTGCGCTTAGTGCGATTATAATTTGTTTTTCAACAGGACAATGTCCCAACATACCTCCAGGCTGTGTAAAGGCTATTTGACCAATAAGGAGAGTGATGGAGTGCTGCATCAGATGACCTGGCCTCCACAATCACCCAACCTCAACCAAATTGAGATGGTCTGGGATGAGTTGAACCGCAGAGTGAAGGAAAAGCAGCCAACAAATGCTCAGCATATGTGGTAACTCTTTCAAGAAGGTTGGAAAAGTATTCCAGGTGAAGCTGGTTGAGAGAATGCCAAGAGTGTGCAAAGATGTCATCAAAGGTTGGCTACTTTGAAGAATAAAAAATAGATTTACATTTGTTTGACACTTTTTTGGTTACTACATGCTCCATATGTGTTATTTCATAGTTTTGATGTCTTTACTATTTTTCTACAATGTAGAAAATAGTAAACATAAAGAAAACCCCTTGAAAGAGTAGGTGTGTCCAAATCTTGACTGGTACTGTATATTCCTCAATAAACTGAGTTTCCACCTTGGAAAATTGGTCGGACAATATTATCCGGAATTGTGAAAAGTAGGTGCAGCTCCTACATGGGATGAAACGCTCACCGTAGTCTATGAAGGTGGTTGCTGCCAATCTGGAAAAAGTCAGTTTCCCCGTATGGCGGAAAGTGACATTGGCAATTGGTGTGTTCTCTGCTCAAATTTAGAGAAGCCTGGCCTGACGTTCAGTTGGCAACTGAGAGTCAGTAACTTCTGAAATGTGGAAATTGTGATAGAATACCTGTGTGTGTGTGTGTGTGTGAAATAACTTGGTATGGGGCAATGCCAGTTTTATATATACACTAGATGACTGACAGGGAGCGCTGTTTTAAAGCCCCCACACCTCCATCTTGGCACTCCCCCACATTGTAAAATTATTTGGACGCTATAGAAATACATTTACTAATGTATACATTTGTTTTTGTCACATTTATTCTATTACAGACAGCTTAATGCATACTTTAATCATGTTCTATAAGCTCAAAATAAATTATTTTGAAAGTTCTCATTTTACTGTCCCCAATACAATATGTACTTTTGTCCTTGAAATTAAATACTCTATAATTCCATTCATTCCTACGTGTATGTGGGACTTTTATGGCTGATCGTCGGCTGCAAAGCCCCTCATTGGCCTAAACATAGCAAGCAAATTCTAGGGTTTATTTCCATCATTGGGCAACACGCAGGAGTGCACCTCACATTTCATTTCCATTAACATTGATGAGGGAAATAAAAACCAATCAATAACTTGCAAATACCATTTTTCACATTTGATTCACTTTTGAAATATCAGCAGATTATCCAACGCAATATATTAAAGAATAAAGGGCAGAATTAGCATTAAAAAACTAAAACCTAAATAAAAATTCAAGTACTGCATAAAATGCATAGCATTTGGTCAACATTGAAATGAAGCTTGTTAAATGTTTTAAAATTCATTTTGATAGTCAAGTCAAAAAGTTCCATTGTAGAGACAACATCAACAGCATTGGTCCATAAAACCTTCAGATCAAGTTGGCTATGGCTGTATCCTAAGAGGACAAAATAGGATTTCACACATACTAGAGAAAACCAGTTTGACCAATACAGTAATTGATCAAAATAAAAATGTGATTAAACATTGACAAACCAATCTCAATAATCTCTTTTGTTGAGCGGCAATAAAATCGATAAGTGAACATTTATTCGATCAAATCAATAACTGCTTATATCCTTAAACAATCAACATGTCTATGAACTTTTCCCCCCCAATTCAAATCTGTTTGAAATTGCCTCAGAGGTATGTAAATTAAAAACATTAGTACATTCAAACAGGAAATATTACAGAATAATATGTGTGTGGAACTTACATTAAAATATAGTGCCATCAAGCCATACAACATATATTGCTCAGATAATATACATGTTGTCTTTTGAGATAAGATAAAAAGATAATACAAACACTATGTACTTCAGAACAATTTCAGCAGTCATCTTGTACAAAGACACAGTATCCTAAGCTCCCAGAGCCTTTTTGTGTCTCATCCCATTCATTTACAGGGTGTAACACACACACAGGCCTTTTTCAGGAGGGCACAATATTACAGACATATATTGTGTAGAACAGACCTTTGTCACGAGAATCCGCAATGGTGTAAGTTCTTTAAAACAGATATCTAGAACATGCTGAAATTATATATAATCACCCTTCTGAAAAAACACCTGACTGCAGCCTTCCACTGGAGGTGGGAATGAGTGAGCTAACATTACAACACAAAACAAACAAAGAGCAGTGCATCCAGGCTAAATCAGCAAGCAGTCCAGAGCAGGGCAAACTAGTGGTGGCTAGACCCAGGCATGCAGAGGGAGGAGGAGGTAGGGTCTCCATATGAGCAAGGCCTTCAGCTGGAAATATCTGCACTGTTGTTACGTTTGCCATATCTGTAGTGGATGCTGAGGAGGACTAAGCCCAGGCAGAAGCAGACAGAGCCCACAGTGATGTAAGCAATGCCCAGGAAGGGGTTTTTGCCACCCATCCAGGAGATGGCACTCAGAATCATGCGCTTCCTACCATCGAAGCTTCGCACGGGGTAATCTGAGGTCACATGGTTAAAGAAAATGACAGCAGCGCATCTGGACACAAGGATTCTAAAGATAATTGTGCGTGTCTTATGTAGACTTTGTGAATGGTAAAAGATAATAAAGATTCATTACAGTAAGCAATGTACTCTACATAGGTTTATAACTGAACACAAACTCATATGGCTCTGTCTCCTATGTGCAATGTTCACTCAATACAAACATATGCCTGCCACGAATCTCTAGGTTGTAATGTATTGCAGTCTTTCTCAAAAGGATACTGTAGGTGACCTCCAGGATGTATTCTCCTCGGGGCAACGTGGGGGTCATGTTGTTGGGCTTCTTCTGGATGATGCGGTACAGCTTGCGGAAGGTGGGCAGGGCAGCGGTCCTCATCCACACAATGAAATCCTCATTGATGAAGCCATTGTTGTCAGAGTCTGATGGGTCCAGCTCAAAGACAGGCTTTCTCCAGTTCACAGGTTTGCTTGTGCCTGAAGGAGGAAAAAGTCCAAGTCAGTCATGATAATTTGATTATTACAAGGTAGTTGTGTCATTTTGCATGGTATGTAAATCACCTTGGAAAACTACAGTGAGGTTGTTGTTTCCACTGGGGTTCCTGAATTTGACATGCTTGTCCGTCCACCATGCAATACCCTTCTTTACCAGAGGAATTGCGGTTCTGGAGCCATTGGGATCAATGTAATACAGCTCCAGAGTGTCTGATGAGAAATACATGGCAGTCAATAGCAAGCCCGGTCTCTGAAATAGTGGACCAACACTGATGCTTCATGGCAAACTAGAGTAAAGCCACTCCAAAACTCTAGTCAAGGGTTGGTCCAAATAGGTAGACGTTTATCTACAGTACATTTGTAAAGTATTCAGACCCCTTCCCCTTTTCCACATTTTGTTACGTTACAGCCTTATTCTAAAATTCATTAAAACATTCCCCCCCCCCCCTCCTCAATCTACACACGATACTCCACAATGACAAAGCAAAAACAGGTTTAGACATTTTGGCTAATGCGTTCAAAATAAAACAGAAATGCCTTATTTACATAAGTATTCAGACCCTTTGCTATGAGACTCAAAACTGAGCTCAGGTGTATCCTGATTTCATTGATCATCCTTGAGATGTTTCTATAATTTGATTGGAGTCCACATGTGGTAAATTCAATTGATTGGACAATATTTAGAAAGGAACACACCAGTCTATATAAGGTCCCACTGTTGACAGTGCATGTCAAAGCAAAAACCAAGCCATAAGGTCGAAGGAATTGTCCATAGAGCGTCGAGACAGGATTGTGTCGAGGCACAGATCTGAGGAAGGCTACCAAAAAATGTATGCAGCATTGAAGGTCCCCAAGAACACAGTGGCCTCCATCATTCTTAAATGGAAGAAGTTTGGAACCACCAATACTCTTCCAAGCGCTGGCTGCCCAGCCAAACTGAGGTCTGAATACTTTCCAAATGCACTGTAAATAGTTTTATATAAGTTTGTAGTTGCGCATTGGTGTGTGCCGTAATGTTACTAAGAGACTTGCGGAACCAAAAATGGCAACTATTTGTTAAGTGAATTCCGCCCTCAAGTCTTACCATTGAAGAGGCTATTGGCGATAGCACCACATGGAGCAATAGGCTTGTCACTGCTGCGGTACGGCTCACATTCCTTGCTGGGGCTCTGTAAAGAGTGCCAAGAAGTTTTAGTGCAGCGTAAAAATAATGGATGTTTAAAGCTAACAATTAGGCCGACATCTATTCAATGTATAATGTGATACTTGACAGATGTAGCTTACGCCCTCACAATTAAGTGTACCTGTATATACCTGTAGAGAAGTCTTATCTCCGTTTAACTGGCTGTCATCTCTGGACTTCACATAGCGTCTGTGATTCTGATAAAAGTTGGACAATCCGTAGTACATGAAGACGTTACTCTGTCGGGGAAGAATTTCAGATCAATGAGTAATACATTAGTTCAGTTATTCATCGGATGAGAGAATAGGCCTTCATAAGACATTGCAACAATGCTGCAACTCCAAGATGAAAGTGCAGGAGGCGGTGAGTCTAAATAAGGATTTCCTTCACATAATAACATCATCCTGTAAAATCTGAGTGCATAATAAATCACATTTAGGGAAATGGTGTAAAATAGTAATGATCGATTCTGAATAGAAGCCAACCTTTAAGTGTTTCTAAATAGAGCAGCTAATGGACACGAAGTATGCATCCAGTCCAGTTATTACCGATTGACTTGTCTACACATTTAATTGTGATTATAAAGTACTTTGAGGACCCAAAAGGGTAAATAAAGTTGTAGGTTATGTTCAGTTCACCTCAAATGGTTGATCCAGAGAGAAGGGTACAGAACAGGTACATGACTTTGTGTTGTTCCAGCTGTAGCTTTGAGAACAGTTGTAGCACGGACTTGACATGTCAACACCAGTGTAATCAATCTGTAAATTAGGGAGATGATCAATAACACTTAGCGTCAATTTAGCTAACAATTACACTCAAAGCAGACAAACTGAAAGATGTTTAGCTAGCCAACAGCGTTAACCCATACACAATCAAAATGAATTGACTATGCTATGGTACCTATACTTTATAGATTGTTAGCGAACGTTACCTCGAACTCTTTGATGTTGTTTGAGGTCACGAAAAGCCCAACGCCGATGGGGATGAAGATGAGACCAATTACAAAGAAAGCAGGAAGAACAGTGCCGGCTGTCAAAATAGGTTGCCAAGCGGGCAGTCTTTGCTGTTTGAACGCAGTGTTGTCAGGCATTTTATTTGTCATAGTTCCTGCGCCTACATGGCCCGTAGCACCAGGCTGGTGTCTGTCCTCTTCCTTAGCGTTGTAGCTAGACGCCATCATGTCTGCAGTTCTCGTCGAACAAAATAATCCACACTGTCAACAACAGTGACAGCTGGCTGTCGCGAGTAAACTTTCGTTTCTAAATGAATCAACCCGTTATCTTCTCGATAATGTTACGTAGCGTTAAATGTAATCATTTAAAAAATACAAACATTGTGGATTTACTTTGGTGGGAATTTCGAGTTACCGTGAGAGCGAAAGTAGGCAGTTATGTGAATAAATCAGGAAACTTCTATTAATCCGAGGATGTTGCACGTGATCAGGTAAAGAGCACGCCCCTTTGATTCTCTAAAAAAAATACCCCTGTGAGACCATATAAATTAATCAGAATAATTTTTCGGTGTGAGGCAGAGGTTTGAAACTCCCATCCGAACAGACAATGTTCAATTATAATTAAAAAATATATATTTATTGTTGTATAGGATGTATTCATCATTAAAGCTGCAATATGTAACTTTTTTGGCGAAGACCAATTCACATATTAATATGTGTTATAGATCTGTCATTCTCATTGAAAGCAAGAAGGATGCAATTGCGGGCCGCTGTCCGGGCGTTCTTGCATGTGGGCATATCTGCATTTGCAGGATCCCTCTTTATACTTCTATTGTTACATTTTTAAGGGACAGGCCGGAGGTGCTCCAGTCATTGGTGACCTGTCATTCAGGGCAGGTGGGGCTCTAGCTCATAATTGTATATATAACACACACACACACACACACACACACACACACACACACACACACACACACTATATTAATTTGGGGACAGGTCAAAAATCATTACACATTTATGTCAATTTAACTAGCTAGCTTGCTGTTGCTAGCTGATTTGTCCTGGGATATAAACATTGGGTTTTTATTTTACCTGAAATGTACAATATCCTCTACACTGACAATTAATCCACAGACAAAAGGGTTCTTTCTAGTAATCTCTTCTTCTTTGGACTTTATATGGCGGTTGGCAACCAACTTTAAGGTGTGTTACCACCACCAACTGGACTTGAGTGTGGACCTCAGTTCATCTTTCAATCACCCACGTGGGTGTTTCTAAAAACCAATGAGGAGATGGGAGAGCCGGACTTGCAGTGCGTCAAGTGTTCCAAATGGAACCACGTTCTATTATAGCGCCTGGCTACGCAGACTCTTGCGCAGTGTGGGTGCAATGACTGAATAACATGTATGTGTACATTTATTTTGCAACGCTTGCGCACGCGACGTGGGCGGTGTGGTCAGTATGTAAGAATTTTGTTCCTCTCCCCCTCAGAACTTATCCTACTGTTCTGACTTGGTGGTGCACATGTAACCTATAGCCTGTTTCAGAGAAATGTCATCATCGAATATTGTAAGTGCTTTCATTGTCTGTTTATATGCCCCCTTTATTTATCCTATGGTTCTGGCTTGTTGTACAGGGAGAATACTGTAAGAACGGCCTATGTTCTGATTTATGTGCTGCCTGTTTCAAAAGTGCTGAACAAATACATCCATTTTAGCTCGCTCATTTGTCTTAATCAAAATTATGGCTTACCTCTTATCCGCTCATTGTTCCCAATTGTTATATTTCTTATACATGTCTATATCATTAGTATCTTATTAATAATTTTAGGCGATATTGAAATGATGCATTTCATTGTTTTGCTTACTTTGTGAATTATAATTAGCTCATGTGCTTTTCTCCACGAGGAGGGGGTACAATATAATGTTGTTGGGCATGTAACTGTGTTTGCCAGTGACAGTCTCTTCCTAATTTCCCCCCAAATAATTCTACAAAAAGATCAGTAATAGACCCATGTAATTCCAATTGATATTGCGAGAGCTGTTATGTTTGTGCGGTGCGCTGTCTGTGTGTTGGTATATTGTCATTAAAAGTGGACCCTCATGATTGTATTTTCCTTCCTTTTTAGACCACATACTGTAGGTCTTATAAAATACTTAAAATGGTAGGCATACCGCGTCTCTCTCGCCTGTGTCTTCGCCTGTGTCTCTCTCTGTGATGACTTAAAGAAGAGTAAAGTTAAGGCCTCAACATCTTGCTGATTTTATCTTAATTTCAGTCAGTGTCCATTTTGAAAGTGCCGAACGACTTGGCCTACCTCGTCGCAGGTCGTTTGCGTGCAGTTTCTTATACTTAGAGCTAAGTGTTAATGATCAAATCAAATCAAATCAAATTTATTTATATAGCCCTTCGTACATCAGCTGATATCTCAAAGTGCTGTACAGAAACCCAGCCTAAAACCCCAAACAGCAAGCAATGCAGGTGTAGAAGCACGGTGGCTAGGAAAAACTCCCTAGAAAGGCCAAAACCTAGGAAGAAACCTAGAGAGGAACCAGGCTATGTGGGGTGGCCAGTCCTCTTCTGGCTGTGCCGGGTGGAGATTATAGCAGAACATGGCCAAGATGTTCAAATGTTCATAAATGACCAGCATGGTCGTATAATAATAAGGCAGAACAGTTGAAACTGGAGTAGCAGCACGGTCAGGTGGACTGGGGACAGCAAGGAGTCATCATGTCAGGTAGTCCTGGGGCATGGTCCCAGGGCTCAGGTCCTCCGAGAGAGAGAAAGAAAGAGAGAATTAGAGAGAGCATATGTGGGGTGGCCAGTCCTCTTCTGGCTGTGCTGGGTGGAGATTATAACAGAACATGGCCAAGATGTTAAAATGTTCATAAATGACCAGCATGGTCGAATAATAGTAAGGCAGAACAGTTGAAACTGGAGCAGCAGCACGGCCAGGTGGACTGGGGACAGCAAGGAGTCATCATGTCAGGTAGTCCTGGGGCATGGTCCTAGGGCTCAGGTCAGTTGAAACTGGAGCAGCAGCACGGACAGTTGGACTGGGGACAGCAAGGAGTCATCATGTCAGGTAGTCCTGGGGCATGGTCCTAGGGCTCAGGTCCTCCGAGAGAGAGAAAGAAAGAGAGAAGGAGAGAATTAGAGAACGCACACTTAGATTCACACAGGACACCGAATAGGACAGGAGAAGTACTCCAGATATAACAAACTGACCCTAGCCCCCTGACACATAAACTACTGCAGCATAAATACTGGAGGCTGAGACAGGAGGGGTCAGGAGACACTGTGGCCCCATCCGAGGACACCCCCGGACAGGGCCAAACAGGAAGGATATAACCCCACCCACTTTGCCAAAGCACAGCCCCCACACCACTAGAGGGACATCTTCAACCACCAACTTACCATCCTGAGACAAGGCTGAGCATAGCCCACAAAGATCTCCGCCATGGCACAACCCAAGGGGGGGCGCCAACCCAGACAGGATGACCACATCAGTGAATCAACCCACTCAGGTGACGCACCCCTTCCAGGGACGGCATGAGAGAGCCCCAGTAAGCCAGTGACTCAGCCCCTGTAATAGGGTTAGAGGCAGAGAATCCCAGTGGAAAGAGGGGAACCGGCCAGGCAGAGACAGCAAGGGCGGTTCGTTGCTCCAGAGCCTTTCCGTTCACCTTCCCACTCCTGGGCCAGACTACACTCAATCATATGACCCACTGAAGAGATGAGTCTTCAGTAAAGACTTAAAGGTTGAGACCGAGTTTGCGTCTCTGATGAAGATAAAACATTATGAATTTACTGAAAATAAATGTAATAATGTTTCTGTATGGTTCAAAACTCAATCATGTCGGCATTTGTTCATTTTGAAGAAGAATGCGATTCTTATTGAGTTACACAAATCCACAAGGAGTTAGTAGAAACCATATTTATTTAAGCACGTCAGGTATGGTTTTTAAAAAGGCAGTAAATGAGGCTGAATGAACTGTTTGGCTGTCAGATGAGGCTTCACAGATAGGCAGATGTAGCAGTGGTAATGATTCACTCCACGTTATAGTGCAATGAAGGTATTGTTTAATGTTGTGTAGTGTCTTTGCTGGCATGAATAAAAAAATAGATTTAGTTTGCCCCATCATACTAAAATCGTCACTGGCTCCAGTACACTAGGTGGTGTTAATGCACAATAATATTGGATGCCAGCCACTGATAAGCCCCACCGAAGAAGGGGTGGTTGCCACAACGATAGCTAGCTAGCTGTACACCGGTAGTGTCCTTCTCCCTGCCTATTGGGCACTATGGGGTATGCTGGCACTTATCACCCACCATAGTGTTGTGCTAGCGGGAGACGGGGCGACCGGTAGACAGTGTCCTTCACCCCCAGATGTCTGGCACTGTTTTCCCACAGATCAAATCAAAGTCAAATTTATTTATATAGACCTTCTTAGATCAGCTGATATCTCAAAGTGCTGTACAGAAACCCAGCCTAAAACTCCAAACAGCAAGCAATAGAAGCTGCAGCTGTAGAAGCACGGTGCCTAGGAAAAACTCCCTAGAAAGGCCAAAACCTAGGAAGAAACCTAGAGAGGAACCAGGCTATGAGGGGTGGCCAGTCCTCTTCTCGCTGGGCTGGGTGGAGATTTTTTTTATATAACAGAACATGGCCAAGATGTTAAAATGTTTATAAATGACCAGCATGGTCAAATAATAATAATCACAGTAGTCGTCGAGGGTGCAACAGGTCAGCACCTCCGGAGTAAATGTCAGTTGGCTTTTCATAGCCGATCATTGAGAGTATCTCCACCACTCCTGCTGTCTCTAGAGAGTTGAAAACAGAAGGTCTGGGACAGGTAGCACGTCTGGTGAACAGGTCAGGGTTCCATAGCCGCAAACACAACAGTTGAAACTGGAGCAGCAGCACAGCCAGGTGGACTGGGGACAGCAAGGAGTCATCATGCCAGGTTGTCCTGAGGCATGGTCCTAGGGCTCAGGTCCCCCGAGAGAGAGAAATAGAGAATTAGAGAGAGCATACTTAAATTCACACAGGACACCGGATAGGAAAGGAGAAATAATCCAGATATAACAGACTGACTCTAGCCCCCCGACACAAACTACTGCAGCATAAATACTGGAGGCTGAGACAGGAGGGGTCAGGAGACACTGTGGCCCCATCCGATGATACCCCAGGACAGGGCCAAACAGGAAGGATATAACCCCACCCACTTTGCCAAATTACAGCCCCCACACCACTAGAGGGATATCTTCAACCACCAATTTACCATCCTGAGAGACGACAGAGTATAGCCCACAAAGATCTCCCCCACGGCACAACCCAAGGGGGGGGGCGCCAACCCAGACAGGAAGACCACGTCAGTGACTCAACCCACTAAAGTGATGCACCCCTCCTAGAGACGGCATGGAAGAGCACCAGTAAGCCAGTGACTCAGCCCCTGTAATAGGGTTAGGGGCAGAGAATCCCAGTGGAGAGAGGGAAACCGGCAAGGCAGAGACAGCAAGGGCAGTTGGTTGCTCCAGAGCCTTTCCGTTCACCTTCACATTCCTGGGCAAGACTACACTCGATCATAGGACCTACTGAAGAGATGAGTCTTCAATAGAGACTTAAAGGTTGAGACCGAGTCTGCGTCTCTCACATGGGTAGGCAGACCATTCCATAAAAATGAAGCTCTATAGGAGAAAGCCCTGCCTCCAGCTGTTTGCTTAGAAATTCTAGGGACAATTAGGAGGCCTGCGTCTTGTGACCGTAGCGTATGTGTATGTATGCCCTACGCAGGACCAAATCGGAAAGATGGGTAGGAGCAAGCCCATGTAATGCTTTGTAGGTTAGCAGTAAAATCTTGAAATCAGCCCTTGCCTTACAGGAAGCCAGTGTAGGGAGGCTAGCACTGGAGTAATATGATAAACATTTAGGGTTCTAGTCAGGTTTCTAGCAGCCGTATTTAGCACTAACTGAAGTTTATTTAGTGCTTTATCCGGGTAGCCTCATCGCAGTTACAGATATGGTAACCGGGATGAGGGCAGGTATTTGGTGGGTGGGAGTGAAGGACACTCTACTGGTATCCCTCCCGCTAGTTAGCAGGGTCAAAACAATTCAGATAAAACATATTTTCCCTTTTGACCCACATTCAAAACTGTCATGCAGGAACGCTCAAGGAGGGGCATTCATGTAAGAACAGATGGGATGCTTGTGGGTGTTCATGAAGGAACTGCCTACATGCAGGAACACACTGAATTGCGGGCTGCAGATGCGCACTAGTTGAAAGCAAGTCTAAGAAGTGGTAGATCTGTTCTATGTGCGCTATTTCTATGCTCCCCGTTCTTAAATTTAGTTTCTTGCGTCTTTTACATTTGATTAATACACCGTCTTCAAAGAGTTTAAAATATATTTAAAAGCGGTCTAGATGGTACAATGATTCTCTACAGTAGGTGATTTTTAATGCACTGTAATGTTGGATACCAGATGCCGATAAGCACTGCATGGACGGAGGCATCAACGGAAATTAGGCAAAATATTCGAATTTTAGCAGCAAGGAAATGGCGGAGCCATTTCTGCATATTGCACCTTTTAACATTTTGAATTGATCACCTTGTGTCGCAGTGGATTTTAAAATGTGCACTCATTGTTTCATTATGTTTTCATGTGACACTGGACATATCATCCTCATAGGATGAGGCTACAATATGTTATAACTCAATTCACTGTAGTCTATATGATTTACAGTATACCCTATTCAGACATCACTGAAGTTCCCTCTGGGAAAATACTCTCATTTTTTAATTCTATTCTATTCCAACCCCATGTTCACTGACTAATTTGTGACACAAAGCGCCCAAATAATATTTATGTTTGGGATGGATGTATATGTCAGTGATGTAATAGATTGCAAGTGGTAGATTTTTCTGGACTGACTGACTGTAGGTGCTCTATCCTTGAATATTGCTTTACACTACACTAGGTTTAGCTCCAAGACTGTCAGCCAATCATAGCTTTCTCTGGTGATCTCCTGCTAACATCAACCGCAAGTCTATGGGGCCGCAGATCCCCTACACTGATGTGACCATCTCAAAGCCTCCAAGCCAGGGGCCTGGACCACTCCCTCGAAAGCTCTCTGGCCTGCTCCCTCCCTCACGCTTTGACCTCATGGCATCAATGGTTGTGTCACATGACAATCTACCCTAGTGAGGTATGACTGAATCCTTCCAAAATGTATCTATTCATCTCCTCAACTGAGCTTTTACTTTAACATCCCTGCTACTTCAGCCATATATGAACCATTCTTCTTTTTGTCCCACAGGCCATTTGCTCTGAGTGAATTTGCTCATATCCATATCAGCATACAAAAAACACCAGCATAGAAAATGTATTACAATTATGTTTCTTTCAATTGTTTCAGCATGTTCACATTAATTCAATGTGTTCTATTATAATTGACAATGCTCATTGCTTGTGCATTGAGTTACGTTACAAACTGTAAAGGCAGGTCTATTTGATACACATTTAAATATTAGATATTTTATTTATTACAAAATATATTTTGACGCATTTTGAATTTCCCATAGGGGGTATCAGGCTAGTAACCTTTGACTCACAACAAACCCATCTAATGACACTGGTTTGATTCTCTCATTGGTCGATTGAGCAAATTAGAAACAATATTATTCTTTCATTCAGAGGGCACATGGTTGGTGATTGTAGACACAGGCAGCTTGTTAAACGAGTTGATTTTAATTGCTTTATGGCAAGTGAGCGCTCCACAACTGAAAGATGACTGTGACAATTTGGCTCTCTAGTGTATCACAGCAGAAGCATTGATGTATACGGCCATTTGTTTTGATTTATTTTCCAATTTATATATTTTCCAATTTCATAACACACAGCAAGTCAATACAAACACTGCATAGTCAGTAAATGAATGTGAGATGAATGAATTACTATAGTGAGTCTGGTTCAACTGATGCCTTGCCCAAAGAATGCATCCAAAATAATGTTAGAGAACATTAACATTGTCCACTCAAAGTTGCATGTATTCTCATAACAATATTCTGTAGGTCATCTTTCACAAAAAAAATGGTTATTTAAAAACCTTTACATAAAAAGGACACATTTAATTTGCTGCAAACCAAATGATATGGCCTCCATATTAAATGCAGTACAAAAATGCATAATGAAAAGCTCACTAGGTGAAGCAGTCCCCTAATGAGTACATGAAGCAGTTAATAGCAGAACTACCTGACAACACACACGGCCTCTCCCCTTACAACATGCACACATGTCAGCGGTTATCAAACAACGCAGTTCAGTTGATTTCATCCACATTACAAACACTGAGAACAGAATATAAATAGTTTCAAAAAATATAATATATTAGATATGTGTACTGTTTTCAGTTAGACAAGAACACAATGATCAACTCAGGCTCCTTTGACCCATAGAACATTACTATGGGTTGGCAGCTTGTTTGACTTCTGTTCCCTGTTAGTGTCTCTGGCTCTAACAGCTTTTCCCTCCATTTTGAAAGGCTGTTGTGCTGCTGATTGTGGATTTCTTCAGCTCTATCCTCATGGACTGGCTTTCTGCTCTCTGCTCCAGCCTCATTCCTCCAGACATCCCCAGGGCTCCCAACATAGCTTTGCCTGTCTTCAGGCCCTTGGACATGGGGATACGGGTGAGCCCTGCCCGGGGTGGGTGGGCATCATGCCCGGGCTGGGCGATAAAGGGATAGGATAGAAAGAGGAGAGGGGGTGAGAGAAGAGGAGGCCACAACAGAGAAACGGGTAGAAGAAAAGGATCAATTACTGAGGGGGAATATCAATGAAAACGTTTCCCTTAGAGAACATATATTATAGGAACTGTCCTTCTTTCAAGACCAACTCAGTGGGGGAGTAATGCTGAGAGTCATGTTACGGCGTATGCCAGCCTACTGGCTCTGTGCTGCCTTTCTTCTGTCAGTAAGGGTGTTTGTGTCCTGTGTGTCTGTGTGAGAATGAACACACTGAGCAGCAGCTATAAGTGACAGGATGATTGTAACATGGTGGCAGATTGCCACATCATTAGAGCTCTGTTGTCTGGAGGACTGTTGATAAAGCTCTCTCTGTCACGCTACCATTTGCCCCACAAAGACCTCATTATACCACCCATTCAGTGAGATGCTACCTTGTCGCCCATCAATATGTTACATAACAGAAATGAATGTACATGTCCACAATCTTACAAAATCATTATTTTTCTAGTTCATAAACGTAATTATTTTCATAGATTTCCTTTTATTAGATTCCTAATGTAATTGTGAGTGCATGGGGTTAACACAACTCAAAGTATAAGTTTGAACCAGTTAATAACACATTAACATAACAGCCAGGTGAATTGTTGTACTGAGGAGACTCACCACAGCTTGTGTTGGTCTGGCAGGGGTGGACGTGACTGCAGTGATGGTGATGCTGCTCATCACTTTACTGGGTGTGGTTTTGACAGCAGTGGCACTATGGCGAGGGGAGCGCAACACCGTGCCTGTGGATAACATCATCTCTCTGCTACACTCTGTTGCCATGCCGACAGGCCTAACCACCACCTTGGGTCCTGTGTTGCTGTGACCCTCCGAGGGGCCCTTATTGAACTGGGAGCCGTGCAGGTGGATGTGAATCTTGTTGTCCTCTGTGGTGGTGATGATACTGGCATTGGAATTGTACTTCCTGATCGGTGTGGGGACCATCTGTTTCTCAGGGGTCACCTTGAACACGGCCCGGCCCATGGTCATCTCCTGGGGCTCTGGGGAGGTGGACATGTTGGACACCATAGAAGCGCTAACTGTCATGATGGATATGGGTGATATGGGTCTTCCTGATGAGGAGGAGGCCTTGCTGATCTCTGGTGACTTGGCCCTGGAGATGGTGGTGACGGTGACCGGGGACTTGGACCTCTCTGGTCCCCCTGGCCTGGCACTGGCTTTTCCCCTTGAAGCTGCGGCGGTGTGGGTGGGAATGATAGTGATCCGAGGCTTCTGGTGGCCCTGGAGGGTGGGACTGAGTCTGAGGCTGGAGCTGGAATAGAGGTCCTCAGTAGAAGGACTGCTGATCTCCAAGGTAGCCGTGCTGTTCTCGTGGTCTGGGGTCACTCTGATGCGTAAAGGCTGCCCTTGCTTCTGGGACATGGCCAGATCAGAATGCATGGATTCACTGTTGACATGGACAGACTTGTCCAGATTACCACCCTGAGGGATGATTTCCCTCTTCCTCATCCAGGGAATCCAGGACTTCTTCATGCTGAGGTCAGCGGCAACAGAGGGTGAGTAGCGTTCATGACCACCAGCTTTCTCTGTGGGTTTCTTGAGACCCTTCTGTCGAAGATTACTCATGATGTGATTCTCTTCCTGGACGGACTTCCTGATGAACACGGCTGGGGTGTCCTCTTCTGCCGTCTCATTGGCCAGCGCATCAGTCTGAACTCCTGTGGACGCCATGGCAATGTCCACCATCCTCCTCCCGTTCAGACTGGGTCGTAGAGCGCGGCTGTGGCGCTTGGTCACCTCCAGCTCTTTGGTGAGGTGGAGGACCTCAATGCTCATGTTGTTCTTCTTCTCCTCTTCCTCTAGGAACCTCTGCTGGAGGAAGGAGTAGTCCACTTGGAGTTGAGAGAGCTGGTCTTCTTTGTGCATCAGCTCATGGATCTTCTCCTTGAGGGCTACCATGTCATTCTGCAAGTCTCTGGTGTTGGCGTTCTCTGTCCTGCAGCGCTGTCGTAGGTCTGCCCCCTGGCTCTCCATCTCTCCATTCTTTATTGCTTTAGTCCTGGCGATCTGACTCCTCATCTCCTCCACCTGCTGGGAGAGAATGTTGGCCTTGTCTTGCTCCGTCATTAACTTTTTCTCCAGCAGGTCATACTGATCCTCTGTCTTTATCAAATCTCCCTCCACAACCTCCAGCTGCTTGAGACGGTTTTTCAACCGCTCTATTTCAAACGTTAGCTCCTTCACCCTGTTGTCCTCTTTCGAACTCCCATCTGACAAGCTTCCCAGTTCCCTCTTTGCTATGTTATTTGTGGATATATTTTCTGCCTCCTGCAATCCATCTGACCTCTTGTTCATTTGGATGACTTTGGAGCTCAGATCCTTGCTCTTTTCCATTTCACATGTGAGCTTAGTGCTAAGCTCTCCTTTCTCTCTGGTGAGGGTCCCAACCTTGGCCTCCATCTCTGATTTCAACTTCAGGAGCTTTTTACTCTCCTCTATCAATCTCTCAGTCACCTCCATGACCTTGACCTGCTCCACTTTGAACATCTTACTCAGATCATCCCTCTTCTTCTCCTCTAACAGCATTCTCTCCATCATATTATTTTTCTCATCAACCATTACCATAGTGAATGATTTCAGCTTTGCCAGGTCATCTTTAAGGCCCTGCTCAGTCTTTTCCAGTCTCAGCTCAGAGGATTCCATCTCTTTCATGCGTATCTTAATGGCCACCAGTTCGTCGGCAAGCTCCTTTGACACGGCCTTCTCTCTCTCCAGAGTGGCGTGTAACTGGAAGCTCTCCGCCTTGCTTGCATTGAACGCCCCCTCTAGTCTCTCCAGTTCCACCATTCTCCTCTGGAGCTTCTCCACTTGCAGTTTGAGTTCTTTCCCTCGGCTCTCTTCCTCCTGCAACCTCTTCCTCAGCTCCCTGCACTGGGCCTCTGCCTTGGTGATCTCCTCGTCCTGCCCTTCCATCTCAAATACCCGTTTGCGGAGGTTCTCCAGTTCAGTCATTAGGTTAGAGTTCCCACAATCCCCTTTGCTGATCTTGTCCCTCAGCTCGTCCAGCTCCTCCTTTGACGTCCTCAGAGCCCCGTTGCTCTCCTCCAGCTCCTCCTTTGACCTCCCCAGAGCCCATTTGCTCTCCTCCAGCTCCTCCTTTGACCTCCTCAGAGCCCCGTTGCTCTCCTCCAGCTTGTCCTCTGACCTCTTCAGAGCCCCATTGCGCTCCTCCTCTGACCTCCTCAGAGCCCTGTTGCTCTCCTCCAGCTCCTCCAGCGTGTGGGTGAGTCCAGACAGCTTGACATCCAACAGGCGGTTCTGGGACTCCTGGCTGGCCAGCTTGGCTGTAATCTCCTCCTGCTCCTGGGTAAACTTGGCCTGGCACTCACTCAGCTCGCCCTCCAAGCTCAGGGCCCTCTGTCTGTCCTCCTGGGCCCGGGCACTGGCGTTGCTCAGGTCCTGCTCCCTCTGGGACAGCTGCTGGGTCAGCTCCTGGACGCTCTGGCTCTGCTGGTCCATCTGCTCCAGGTGGAGTTGCCGCTCGTCCACCAGCATCAGGGCAAAGGACTTCAGTTTGACCAGCTCCTCCCTCACCTTCTCCAGACGCTTGGTGTTCTCCTTCTCTTTACGGACCCGGTAGGCTTTCTCATTCTCCAGCAACCTCTTCAATCTGGCAAGAGAACATTTTTTTTTTTACCAATAAGGATGTGTAAACTGTTCATCCTAGAAGTAATTTTATACGGCGTATTATTCTGTAATGTAATCTTTCACAAAGAAAAATATAATTTAAACATCATTCACTTCAGCCAAGCTTGATACTTTGTAGCACAATCATTTTTTGAATTTCTACAGAAATGTCAAACCATAGAGAATTGGTCTCACATGACAGGAGTGATTGAACACAATATAGTAAGCTGCCATGAAACTTAAACACTAAGATACTATTTATTTACAAGACATGACTACTGATATTTGCTGCTGCTACATACTCTTTGGGATGTATTCAATCATATTTATCAAAAGGGATGAATATAAGTGATTCTCTCATATTCCCAATGAATAAACCTGATAGATGTTAGCCTGATTTCCTCTGGATCCGTTTATTTTACTGCATAAAGGATGATCAGGATAAGGAAGGATTAATTAAAAAAACACATGATTCTGTGTCACAGGGAACAATGATGGGTCAGATCAGACACTGAACCCTCCACTAATTCTTTCTGGCTCAGATAGCCATGGCTCGCACACTTAATTTGGCAAAGAGCTGCAGCACACTGAACGATCTAGTACACGAGGAAAAACTGCCAAAAACTCCCTTGCTGTTTTCCATCCTTGCTGCTGAAATCAAGACTGAGAAAACAAAATGTGACTGAAAGTTTGATTGAACCCCCACTGAGCGGTCTCTTGTATGCTGTGCGTGTCCATGTGAGGAATCTCTCCACACTGAATGCAAAGTTGTCTTGGGAACTATCCTTTCCATCTTTTGCCTGAAGTTTTTATATATACAGTAAATCTCACCATGAGCTAGGATATCAACCAAGAAACATATTTCTGACTGCAGTACATTTTATACCAGCAGAAACATTTGCACTCTAAACAACTTAGACACCAACCCAAACTTACCCACTATTCTAGATGAACTACAGGAGAGTCCATGTCTAACATGTTTGCCATAGTACAGGATCCACTCCAAGTTCAGAGTTGGCATTTCTCCACAAGAACTCTACCATCACATTCCAAGCATGTCATCAGGACAATGAAAGGTGAATAAATGCTGTGTGTGTAGCACCGGACTTTTAGCTGGTGATGTCAACTCACCCATAGGCAGTTAGGCAGAGATCTGTGGGGCTCTGGTTTAGACTGTGAGGAAGTAGGAGGGACCCTGGTCAGATGAGGGCGTTCTTTACACTCCTCCTTAATTTGTTTCCCCCCTTTCCTGTGTTCACTAACAGGCAATGTGTTTCAAGAGAAATGGCTCCTACACACAGGCTACTACAAAAGCCTGTGTACACAAGTGATTCAGACACAGACATTACTTAAAGCGGTCTCCATAGACACAGCGCTGTTTTGGCTAAGCCAAATTCTGTTGATGGAAAACAATGCAAAGTAGCCCTGTGATTAATCTCCTAATACCCCTGCCTACAGACAGGAATCTTTAAGCTCAGTAGGAGAGAGGACAGCGAGTCTGTCTGCTGTTGTGTCATCTTGGGA
>NC_088413.1:65586257-65626257 GCF_034236695.1 Oncorhynchus nerka
GACTGCGTGGCCACGCACGCCTCCAACTCAATCATCAAGTTTGCGGACGACACAACAGTGGTAGGCTTGATTACCAACAACGACGAGACGGCCTACAGGGAGGAGGTGAGGGCCCTGGGAGTGTGGTGTCAGGAAAATAACCTCACACTCAACGTCAACAAAACTAAGGAGATGATTGTGGACTTCAGGAAACAGCAGAGGGAACACCCCCCTATCCACATCGATGGAACAGTAGTGGAGAGGGTAGCAAGTTTTAAGTTCCTCGGCATACACATCACAGACAAACTGAATTGGTCCACTCACACTGACAGCGTCGTGAAGAAGACGCAGCAGCGCCTCTTCAACCTCAGGAGGCTGAAGAAATTCGGCTTGTCACCAAAAGCACTCACAAACTTCTACAGATGCACAATCGAGAGCATCCTGGCGGGCTGTATCACCGCCTGGTACGGCAACTGCTCCGCCCTCAACCGTAAGGCTCTCCAGAGGGTAGTGAGGTCTGCACAACGCATCACCGGGGCAAACTACCTGCCCTCCAGGACACCTACACCACCCGATGTTACAGGAAGGCCATAAAGATCATCAAGGACATCAACCACCCCGAACCACTGCCTGTTCACCCCGCTATCATCCAGAAGGCGAGGTCAGTACAGGTGCATCAAAGCTGGGACTGAGAGACTGAAAACAGCTTCTATCTCAAGGCTATCAGACTGTTAAACAGCCACCATTGAGTGGCTGCTGCCAACACACTGTCATTGACACTGACCCAACTCCAGCCACTTTAATAATGGGAATTGATGGGAAATGATGTAAATATATCACTAGCCACTTTAAACAATGCTACCTTATATAATGTTACTTACCCTACATTATTCATCTCATATGCATACGTATATACTGTACTCTACATCATCGACTGCATCCTTATGTAATACATGTATCACTAGCCACTTTAACTATGCCACTTTGTTTACTTTGTCTACATACTCATCTCATATGTATATACTGTACTCGATACCATCTACTGTATGCTGCTCTGTACCATCACTCACTCATATATCCTTATGTACATATTCTTTATCCCCTTACACTGTGTATAAGACAGTAGTTTTAGAATTGTTAGTTAGATTACTTGTTGGTTATCACTGCATTGTCGGAACTAGAAGCACAAGCATTTCGCTACACTCGCATTAACATCTGCTAACCATGTGTATGTGACAAATAAAATTTGATTTGATTTGATTTGATTTGAAACATACGCACACACGCTCTCAGTCGCACACACACACTCTCAGTCACACACACACAGCTCAGATCAATGCTACAATAGCAGGTTCTAGACAGGGAGCCTTTGTTAGGCCAACAAAAAGTATTCATCATTTGACCACTTATTGCTTGCCCTTCGACTAAACAAATCAAACTCTGAACAGAGGAATCCTGCCATGTTTGTTTCAGTTAACAATTGGAGTACTTTTTTTTTGACGTGTAAAAACTCCCTTTGAATTGGTGAGATTGTGCTTGTGATATTAAGCGATTGATTTCTTTTCAAGACACTTTTTGGACCCCTCCATAGGGGGAAGATAGTTTCAGTTTAAAGAAACAAATCTATTGGTAAATCTATTGCAGACAGGTTCCAATGAACACACAATCATGGAACCTCATCAAAAAAGATAACATGATTTATATTCTGAGTTCGAAACTTTACTTCACTGCAGTCTTACTGTATGATAGAACTACATCTGGCTGAATGAGATATGACCAAACTTACCAAACAAACAAACCCATTATTATGGTACTACGCTTCAATACCCCTGTTTTGGCTGTTTACTGTTATAATGAGTACATATCGCAGAGATGTGAATAGTTACCCACTTGGGGTATTGAACTCACAATCTTTTGTTGCAGGCCTACAACACAGTCACACATGATACAACACACCTCCATGATAACCAGACTGCCACTGGTTTAATTTAACAGTGCACTGACCGGGCAGCGTGAGGTAGAATCTTTAGCCATGTTAGCTAACACACGCTAGTGTGAAGAGTGTGACTGGTGTGGAAACAAAGAACAACATGTACCAGCCATCAGACTATATTCCAATACACAGGTGGAGCTCAATGGATGGCCTTAAAATGGGTTTAATACATGTGTTTTATTTACAAGTGACAATTTGGCAAAGTAAAGGTTGGATGGAAATAAAAATCTCTCTGTTGAATGTAGTCTATAAACTCAGTCTATAACACACTTACTTCCTTATAGATTATACGTTCTGCCTTGTATTGGATAATCAGTCATCCAAGTTGTTTCAGTTTCCAGTTCTATATAGACACACACACACAATCACAGACACGCACACTGATAAGGGAGAACTTACTGATATTGGCCTCACGCAAACTGTGGAAGAGATGTGGGTCTGTTGTTTCAAATAGCCAAGCTAAGATAAAGAGGTTGAGACACAGACAGATGGACAGACGGATAGAGATAGAGACCAGTGGCAGTCAGTGCTGTTTAAGATGAGGGGGGGGGGGATTATGAGCATGGCCTTATTTCTATTAAAGCATATTGGATGACTGTCATTCATATTCCGTTCACCCAGTTCAATATAACAGCGATAGGTTTAGGCTACTACATGATACTAACAGTATATCCATCATGAGGTTACTACAACCTAGCCTATAAATGAAAGTTCACAACGTAGATGCACACAAGTCGAGAGACAAATTTGAGGTGACATACTGACACATGGACTGAGGTGACATTCAATACAGCCTTGCACACTCTTGCTTGCTTAGTCCAACAGTTACAAACGAGAGTTTCTATTGGACAAATGTAGGTATGTTTATCCCCACTCTGTTCCATTTGCTTCCATTGATGAAACTTTTTGAAACAGAATCAGCGGAATGATCAGGCATAAACACAGATCACTTTCATAGAAGCCAAGTTGTATTCCTTCTCACATGTGCTCTCCTCCTCTCACTTCATGCACAACACATCAGCTGTATGTGACCAGGTGGAAAAAACTTTCCAAACCGCTACACACAGCCTACATCGTTGTCATCATATTTGCTAAAGTAAAGTCATAGTCAGAATAGCTAAATAACTCTACCTACATGTACATATTACCTCAATTCCCTCGACACCAGTGCCCCTGCACATTGACTCTGTACCGGTACCCCCTGTATACATCCCCGCTATTGTTATTTACTGCAGCTCTTTAATTATTTGTTATTCTTATCTTCTTTTTTTTTTCTTAAAACTGCATTGTTGGTCAAGGGCTTGTAAGTAAGCATTTAACTGTAAGGTCTACCTACACCTGTTGTATTTGGCGCATGTGACAAATAACATTTGATTTGAAATGTGATTTTAATGGAACTAACAAGTTAGTAAACCTGCTACAATCATGCAGTAATGTTACAGTGTACAGTCAGTAAGCAGTTACACCTGCGGTCCCCGGTGGCACTAAATTTGTCAAACCAGAAGCTTACCTTGACTTGGAAGAGTTCCAGTGTTGTGTTGGATAGACATAGCCAGCTAGCTAACATAGCATCCCTCTGTTTGAACAGGATGTTTCAGTAGGATGAACTAGTTAGCTGCATTTGCTAGCCAAGTACGCAAAACTGAAAGTGACATATATCTCTCTCTCTATTTCTCTTTTTCTTCTGCTTCATTTTTGAAGAAATTAATTTGTTTAAAACTGTTCAACTATTGTCTTTCTCTCTCTTTGAATTAAGGACTCACAACATTTTATGCACTGCAGTGCTAGCTAACTGTAGATTATGCTTTCAGTACTAGATTCATTCTCTGATCCTTTGATTGGGTAGATAACATGTCAATTCAAGCTGCAAGATCTCTGATAAGTTGGAGGACGTCATCCGGAAGTTGTCATAATTACTTTGCAAGTCTATGGAAGGGGGTGAGAACCAATACTCCTAGGTTTTGTATTGAAGTCAATGTACCCAGAGGAGGACGGAAACCAGCTGTCCTCCGGCTACACCATGGTGCTACCCTACAGAGTGCTGGGGAGGCTACTGTAGACATTCTTTGCAAAATAGTGTTTTTAATAAATTATTAGGTGACATGTGATTATGTTTAGTATAGATTTATCTAAAAAGGATAACTTTTTAAATGTTTATAAATACATGTTTTTATGAAATTCACTGAGGAGGATGGTCCTCCATTCCTCCTCTGAGGAGCTTCCACTGATAGAGAGAGGGGTGGGAAGAGAAAGAGAGAGACACACAGAAAAGGAGGGAGAGAAAGGGAGCGTGTGTATGGCTGGCACAGGTAGAGTGCTACACTTGAAGAAAAAAGGCGTTATCTGGAACTTAAAAGGATTCTTCTCCCCTCCTTTTCCAGCTGTCTCCGTAAGATAAACCCTTATTGGTTGCAGGTAGAACCCTTTTGGTTTTAGGTAAAAACCCTTTTGGGGTCCATGTAGAACCATTTCCACAGAGGGTTCTACATGGAACCCAAAAAGGTACTACATAAAACCAAAAAGGGTTTTACCTGGAGCCAAAAAGGGTTAAAAAATACTTTTTTAACCCTTTTTTATAAGACTGTAGAGGACAGCGACAGCTCCTCTAAGTAGAGCAGTTCCACCTGGCACCTGGGGACCTCACCCATATCCCCAGAAACCGCTGGCACGGCACCGCTGGGGCCCCTCTCTACCCCTCTGTCTCTTTTTGTCTACCTCCCTCCCCTCCCCTCCTTTTCTACCGCTCTGTATCTTTCTCTCTACCTACCTCCCCTCCTTCTCCACCCTCTGTCTCTTTCTCCTTACCTCCATCCCCGCCTTCTCTACCCCTATGTTTACTTCTCTCAACCTCCCTTCCCTCTCTATATTGCCTACACATTAATGGGTTTTTCTTTATTTTAATATTTTCTGCATTGTAGAATAATAGTGAAGACATCAAAACTATGAAATAACACATATGGAATCATGTTGCAACAAAAAATTGTTAAACAAATCTAAATAGAGTTGAAGTCGGAAGTTTTCATACACCAAATACATTTAAACTCAGTTTTTCACAATTCCTGACATTTAATTCTAGTAAAAACTCCCTTGCTTAGGTCAGTTAGGATCACCACTGTATATTAAGAATGTGAAATGTCAGAATAATAGTTTTATTTCTTTCATCACATTCCCAGTGTGTCAGAAGTTTACATACGCTCAATTAGTATTTGGTAGCATCGTTTAACTTGGGTCAAACATTTCGGGTACCCTTCCACAAGCTTCCCACAATAAGTTGGGTGGATTTTGGCCCATTCCTCCTGACAGAGCTGGTGTAACTGAGTCGGGATTGTAGACCTCCTTGCTCACACACGCTTTTTCAGTTGTGCCCACAAATTTACTATGGGATTGAGGCCAGGGCTTTGTGATGGCCACTCCAATACCTTGACTTTGTTGTCCTTAAGGCATTTTACCACAACTTTGGAAGTATGCGTGAGGTCATTGTCCATTTGGAAGACCCATTTGTGATCAAGCTTTAACTAACTGATGACTTGAGATGTTGCTTCAATATATCCACACAATTTTCTTTCCTCATGAAGCCATCTATTTTGTGACTTCCACCAGTCCCTCCTGCAGCAAAGCACCCCCACAACATGATGCTGCCACCGCCGCGCTTCATGGTTGGGATGGTATTCCTCGGCTTGCAAGCCTCCACCTTTTTCCTCCAAACATAACGATGGTCATTATGGCCAAACAATTATATTTTTGTTCCATCAGACCAGATGACATTTCTCCAAAAAGTATGATCTTTGTCCCCATGTGCAGTTGCAAACCGTAGTCTGACTTTTTTAAGGCAGTTTTGGAGCAGTGGCTTCTTCCTTGCTGAGCGGCCTTTCAGGTTATGTCGATATAGGACACATTGTACTGTGGATATAGATACTTTTGTACCTGTTTCCTCCAGCATCTTCACAAGGTCCTTTGCTGTTGTTCTGGGATTGATTTGCATTTTTTGCACCAAAGTACGTTCATCTCTAGGAGACAGAACGCGTCTCCTTCCTGATTTGTATGTGGTCTAATGGTATTTATACTTGTGTACTATTTGTTTGAACAGATGAACGTGGTACCTTCAGGCATTTGGAAATGAACCAGACTTGTGGAGGTCTACAATTTCTTTCTGAGATCTTGGCTGATTTCTTTTGATAGCCCCATGATGTCAAGCAAAGAGGCACTGAGTTTGAAGTTAGGCCTTGAAATACATCCACAGGTACAACTCCAATTGACTCAAATGATGTAAATTAGCCTATCAGAAGCTTCTAAAGCCATGACATCATTTTCTGGAATTTTCCAAGCTGTTTAAAGGCACAGTCAACTTAGTGTATGTAAACTTAGTGTATGACCCACTGGAATTGTGATACAGTGAATTTTAAGTGAAATAATCTGTCTGTAAACAATTGTTGGAAAAATGACTTGTGTCATGCACAAAGTAGATGTCCTAACCGACTAAAACTATAGTTTGTTAACAAAAAAATTGTAGAGTGGTTGAAAAACAAGTTTTAATGACCTAAGTGTGTGTAAACGTAGGACTTCAACTGTATATTTCATATTTGAGATGCTTCAAAGTAGCCACCCTTTGCCTTCAAAACAGATTTGCACACTCTTAGCATTCTCTCAACCAGTTTCATGAGGTATTCTCTTGGAATGCATATAAATTAACAGGTGTGACTTGGAAAGAAATTCAAAAAATTTACTTTTATCTTCTTAATGAGCCAATTAGTTGTGTTGTGACAAGGTAGGGCTGGTATACAGAAGGTACCCCTATTTGGTAAAAGACCGAGTCCATATTATGGCAAGAACAGCTCAAATAAGCAAAGAGAAATGACAGTCCATCATTACTTTAAGACATGAAGGTCAGTCAATCTGGAAAATTTTGGAAAAACTTTGAAAGTTTCTTCAAGTGCAGTCGCAAAAACCATCGAGCGCTATGGTGAAACTGTCTGTCATGAGGACCGCCACAGGAAAAGGAAGACCCAGAGATACCTCTGCTGCAGAGGATAAGTTCATTATACCAGCCTCAGAAATTGCAGCCCAAATAAATGCTTCATGGAGTTACAGCAACATACACATCTCAACATCAACTATTCTGAGGAGATGGTGTAATTCAGGCCTTCATGGTCGAATTGCTTGGTCTGATGAGTCCAAATTTGAGATTTTTGGTTCTAACCGCCATGTCTTTGTGAGACGCATAGTAGGTGAATGGATGATCTCTGCATGTGTGGTTTCCACTGTGAAGCATGGAGGAGGAGGTGTGATTGTGTGGGGGTGTTTTGCTGGTGACACCGTCAGTGATTTATTTAGAATTCAAGGCACACTTTACCAGAATGGTTACCACAACATTCTGCATCGAAACGCCATCCCATCTGGTTTGTGCTTAGTGGGACTATCATTTGTTTTTCAACAGGACAATGACGCAACACACGTAAAGGGTGTGTAAGCCTACAGTATTTGACCAAGAAGGAGAGTGATGGAGCGCTGCATCACATGACCTGGCCTCCACAGTCATCTGACCTTAAGCCAATTGAGATGGTTTGGGATGAGTTGGACCGCAGAGTGAAGGAAAATCAGACAACATGTGCTCAGCATATGTGGGAACTCCTTCAAGACTGTTGGAAAAGCATTGCCTACTTTGAAGAATCTCAAATATTAAATATATTTTGATTTGCTTAACACTTTCTTGGTTACTACATGATTCCATATGTGTTATTTCATAGTTTTGTTGTCTTCACTAATAGTAGAAAATAGTAAAAATAAAGAAAAACTCTTGAACAAGTAGGTGTGTCCAAACATTTGAATGATACTATAACTATGAACGGGAGGAAAAATGTGATGTTCAGATCTAACTTACATCTCATTCTGTAAATGATGTTAGGAAGGATCTCATTTAAGATAAGTTGCAAATCTTTGCTCATAATGCCCAAAAATGATTCTTTAGTGAATTGTGGGTATCTCTGCCCTAAATCCAGACAGCGTATACGGCTATAGTCTTCAGTTGTTTACCACTGTCTGTGTTTCATCCCGTAAGAAGGTGCTGCCCCACTCTTGTAGTGACCTAATTTTCCCACTCGGCCCAGCGTTTTCTGATGTGAGCCGTTCTAAAATAGCTCTGTACAGCAAAGCGTGGCTCATTTCTATCTTGCATAACTGACTCAACATTCCTTTGCGCTGCCTCGCCGCCATTGAGAAGTTACACTGAGTATCAGGCTGTAGATGTTACACATTACTGATATATGCAAAATATAAAATACTACAAATACAGACCACAAAAACATTCAAATCTAGATATAAATGATCAGCTTTGAAAAAGCAAACGGATATCACATTTTCAGCTTTACAGACTCTCCATGTCTGTGTTTTTCTCTGTACTGTATACTCCCACTTATTTTGTATCGTTTTCTCTGAGATAATGAGGATTCATATTTCAGAAAATCATTATTTCACTGATTGCTGTGCCTCTATATCAAGGTCTACTGGGCACCCTCAGACTATATTGGAGAAAAATGAAACTGATGGAACAGATGATTATTTGATCTGTAAAAATGCTGTGTGTGCTTTGTAGTGGTCAGAGTAGACTGCTCGAAGGAGAATGTGTTTTAAAACACGAAAGAAATTGGGCTCTCATTGAAATGATGGATCTCTTATTGTTCTTAACGCTGGGTTTGTTTCTGTTGTTGGTTCCCAGGAGTGTAGGAAGGGTTGTCTCTTCATCCTATGGTGTACTGACTGTATATGGCAGAGGGAGGGATGATTCTCTATCCCGCTCTGGTTTTGCAACTCTAAGCCCTCTCAGGGGATTGGACCGCTCCAGGGCTGATTTGGAGCGTGAAGGGCGCTCCAATCTGAGGCGTTTACACAGACCATCCTACTGCTGCCCTCTGGTCTCTTCTGCTACAACACACACACACACGCACGCACGCACGCACGCACGCACGCACACACACACACACACACACACACACACACACACACACACACAAGCACACACACATGCACACGCACACACACACTCACATGCGCGTTCACTAACACACGCACACATTTGCTAACATACATGTACATGCACAAGCACGCAGTGGCACACACACACACACACACACACACACACACACACACACACACACACACGCACACAAACACACACACACACACACACACACACACACACACACACACACACACACACACACACACACACACACACACAATCTTGAAAAGATGAAAGTAATGTTCCCCCAACCTTTAAACCCTTGGCCTGACATCAGACTTCCCTGAATACTGGGCCACAAAGAAGATTCAACTGTAAATCTGACTGGTGATGTCAGAAATGGCCAGATTGGAATGATGCAAGCCAGATGTCTGCATGTCAGATGTAGAATATACATTATGTCTTGGTGGTTATTTCTATGAAGATTGTGAATGACAACAGAATATGATATATTTCCTCAAGTACTGATGAAAGCAGCAGCGTTCTACAAATCCACTATTTTCCATGTAAGTCTCTGCATTGCTGTAACATCCCATATAGTACACACGGCAGTGTCTCTTCCTGCATACAGTGCAGTTTATTAGTCCTGACGTGACTGAGGCTCAGTATGGTATGACGGCCTGTCTGTCCCCTCGCTGCAGTGTGGAAAGGGCTGCCTGTCAGGCAAGGGGCACAACATACACACACGGACACACTCCAGTACATAGACACACACACGCACACAGACAGAGAAACACACACCCACACTCACACATAAACATACACAGAAACACACACACACGCACGCACGCACGCACGCACGCACGCACGCACGCACGCACGCACACACACACACACACACACACACACACACACACACACACACACACACACACTGAGGCGAGGGCCTGGCTGGTGTTGGTTGTGTGTGACTGGCGGGACACACCTGTCAGCAGTGGTCTATAGGCATGGGCCTGATGCTATCTTACGGGTGGCTAGGCTGTGATGTTATGTGACGGCTGTGTGTGTGTGTGTGTGTGTGTGTGTGTGTGTGTGTGTGTGTGTGTGTGTGTGTGTGTGTGTGTGTGGTGACTGTCTGGGTGAGTCACTGTTATGCCTCTGCTCCCCCACAGAGGACCCTGTCACAGCCTGGTGGTCTGTGTGTGTGTGTCTGATCAAGACTGTGGTTGTATATATCTTACAATGACGCTGCAATATACAGAAACATTATTTGGTATCATATGGCATGGGATAAGCATGTCAGAACGCAGCACAAAGCTCTAATCTGTTTTAGTGATACACTTCATAAGGAGTCTGATTATTATGCAAATCGTGGTGCTGTCAGTGTGATTTAGCATATTGTATAAGCTAAGCTTATAGCATGCTTTCTCATAGAGCAGATAAATAGTTATGTTATATTTTGCTACAGAGACACAGAGAGAGACAGTATTGTTAAATCATGTGACCTCAGCAGCCCAGCACATGCATGGGATTAGATATGCAGAATGGCTTCCAGCATTACCGTGCATGTATAATTAGCCGATATGCTGCTTGCAGCTGATAATTCTGCAAAACAATGTTTTAGGGGGAGAGTGACAAATTCCCAATGAAGTGTGAAAAATAGTGATTGAAAGGGGCTGTGGTTGTAAGCCAACAGCATCCTGTCTGCCCTGCTCTGCTCTCCCCAGACTATACACACAGAGAAAGCCAATATGGAGCCAATATGTTGCCAATATGGAGCCATCTACCACGCACTGTAAATAGCCATCCATTTTATTCTGTCATACACAGACAGAAGGACCACAATCAGTGAATCCATGATGGAAAAACAGAACACAACATCCTGTTTGACAAACAGAGTGAATCCATTAGAGTTTTCACTTAATCATTGTCAACCAAATGGCACCGAAGAGTAACCAAAGAAAAATAATAAACAGACAATTATTTTTTTCTTTGTGTTTTATACAATATATGAAAGTATGCTTATATATTGGCAGAACTTCATTCAGCTCATTAGCGATAGAGTAGAGTAGAGTTAGAGACAATAGCAATTGGAATAGAAGACCTGTAGTGCTGAATACAGGGTTGGGTTGAATCGGCGTACGGTAGTTTCAGTAGTTCAAAGCAGAAGATTCTCTCTGGTTTCATTCTGTCCTCTGAGGCCTGCTGCATGGAACATGGAGCCCTTACCGCAGAGAGAGAGAAAGAGAGCAAGGGAGAAAGAGTGCATATTTGTATGTATGTGTGTGTGTGTGTGTGTGTGTGTGTGTGTGTGTGTGTGTGTGTGTGTGTGTGCGTGTGCGTGCGTGCGTGCGCGCGTGCGTGCGTGTGTGTGCGTGCGTGCGTGTGTGTGCGTGCATCTGTCTTCTGCAGCAGGTGACAGAGCCTGAGCTCAGGCACTGGGGAGCCCTGCCTGTGGGGGAGGGAAGTGGTTACCTGACGCGGGTGGGCGTCGTGCTCAGAACATCTAATTACATCTCCAGCAGCTCCAGCAGGGAGGGCTTGACTCTGTCGCCCTCAACCCCTGTTTGGGTGCTCTCTTCCTGGGTAGACCACACATGAGGTGTCACGTGTGCTCCCTCTCCGGGCTCTAGGTCACCAGGCTGCTCGTTAGCGCGCACACCTGTCACCAGCGTTACTCGCATAATGACACTCACCTGGACTCCATCACCTCCTTGATTACCTGCCCTTTATATGTCCCTCCCTTTGGTTTCTACCCCGGTCGTCATTGTTCCTGTCTCATGTCGGTGCCGCTGTTTGTGTTTCTTGTTTTGTACATTTATTTATTACATTTATTCCCTGAACTTGCTTCCCGACTCTCAGGATACTCGTTACAGAATGACGACGCATCATTTTTATTTATTTATTTATTTTATTTCACCTTTATTTAAACCAGGTAGGCAAGTTGAGAACAAGTTCTCATTTACAATTGCGACCTGGCCAAGATAAAGGAAAGCAGTTCGACACATACAACAACACAGAGTTACACATGGAGTAAAACAAACATACAGTCATTAACATAGTAGAAAAATACGTCTATATACAATGTGAGCAAATGAGGTGAGATAAGGGAGGTAAAGGCAAAAAACAAACAAAACAAAAAAAGGCCATGGTGGCGAAGTAAATACAATATAGCAAGTAAAACACTGGAATGGTAGATTTGCAGTGGAAGAATGTGCAAGGTAGAGATAGAAATAATGGGGTGCAAAGGAGTGAAATAAATAAATAAATACAGTAGGGGGAGAGGTAGTTGTTTGGGCTAAATTATAGATGGGCTATGTACAGGTGCAGTAATCTGTGAGCTGCTCTGACAGCTGGTGCTTAAAGCTAGGGAGGGAGATAAGTGTTTCCAGATTCAGAGATTTTTGTCGTTCGTTCCAGTCATTAGCAGCATAGAACTGGAAGGAAGAATTGGTTTTGGTGGTGACCAGAGAGATATACCTGCTGGAGACCTTACCTAGCAGGGTCTTGTAGATGACCTGGAGCCAGTGGGTTTGGCGACGAGTATGAAGCGAGGGCCAGCCAACGAGAGCGTACAGGTCGCAGTGGTGGTTAGTATATGGGGCTTTGGTGACAAAACGGATGGCACTGTGATAGACTGCATCCAATTTATTGAGTAGGGTATTGGAGGCTATTTTGTAAATGACATCGCCGAAGTCGAGGATCGGTAGGATGGTCAGTTTTACAAGGGTATGTTTGGCAGCATGAGTGAAGGATGCTTTGTTGCAAAATAGGAAGCCAATTCTAGATTTAACCTTGGATTGGAGATGTTTGATGTGAGTCTGGAAGGAGAGTTTACAGTCTAACCAGACACCTAGGTATTTGTAGTTGCCCACATATTCTAAGTCAGAACCATCCAGAGTAGTGATGTTGGACGGGCGGGCGGGCGGGCATCCCCACAGCATGATACTACCACCTCCATGCTTCACTGTTGTGTTGGTGCCAGGTTTCATCCAGATATGGCACTTGGTATTCAGGCCAAAGAGTTCAATCTTGGTTTCATCAGACCTTAGAATCTTGTTTCTTATGGTATGAGAGTCTTTTAGGTGCCTTTTGGCAAACTCCAAGTGGGCTGTCATGTGCCTTTTACTGAGGAGTGGCTTCCGTCTGGCCACTCTACCATCGAGGCCTGATTGGTGGAATGCTGCAGAGATGCATGTCCTTCCGGAAGTTTCTCCCTTCTCCACAGAGGAGCTCTGGAGCTCTGTCAGAGTGACCATCAGGTTCCTGCTCACCTCCCTGGCCAACGCCCTTCTCCCCCGAAAATAGAGCGGCCAGCTCTAGAAAGAGTCTTGATGGTTCCAAACGTCTTACATTTAAGAATGATGGAGGCCAATGTGTTCTTGGGGACCTTCAGTGATGCAGAAATGTTTTGGTACCCTTCCCCAGATTTTTCCCTAAACACAATCCTGTCTCGGAGCTCTACAGACAAGTCCTTTGACCTCATGACTTGGTTTTTGCTCTGACATGCACTGTCAACTGTGGGACCTTTTATAGACAGGTGTGTCTTTCCAAATCATGTCCAATCAATTACATTTACCACAGGTGGACTCCAATGAAGTTGTATAACCATCTCAATTGTAAGGGATTTCTTCCATTGACGGAGAGGCGGACCAAAGTGCAGCGTGGTTGTTTTGATTCATGTTTTAATAAATCACTTCACATGAACAAACTAACAAAAACAAGAAACGTGAAACCTCAAAACAGCCCTATCTGGTGCAAAACACAGAGACAGGAACAATCACCCACAAACACACAGTGAAACCCAGGCTACCTAAGTATGATTCTCAATCAGAGACAACTAATGACACCTGATTGAGAACCATACTAGGCCGAAACATAGAAATACCCCAAAACATAGAAAAACAAACATAGACTGCCCACCCAATTCACGCCCTGACCATACTAAATAATGACAAAACAAAGGAAATGAAGGTCAGAATGTGACATCAATGATGTTTAAGTTCAATTTCGAGTCTCATAGCAAAGGGTCTGAACACTTATGTAAATAAAGTAGATTGTTTTTAAATTTTTTAATACATTTGCAAACATTTCTAAAGACCTGTTTTCACTTTCAAAATGATTGAATCCATTTTAGAATAAGGCTGTAACATAACAAAATGTGGGAAAAGTCAAGGGGTCTGAATACTTTCTGAAGGCCCTGTATGGGACCCTCATTGTCCCTTAGTCTTTATTTTGCGGTGCACACAGCTCAGTAATTGGGCCTGATTGTGTTGGGAGTTTGGCTTTAATGTCTTCCAGGGCACAGCTGTGTAGTGGGAGATGATGAACTCTTTCCTGGCTGTGTGACATCAGTCTCTTTCATCTCTGGCTGCCCTGCTGCTGTTTCAGAGGAGAGGCTGTGTGGAGGAGAGGGGCAGAGCTACAGGGGAGGCGGTATTATTCGTTTTCTCCATAAACAGACGCGGCTCGCACTGCACACACAACAGAGGGTTCCGCTGGCACACTTTTTAGCACAACACGGCACAGCGGCCTCTTCTGCGTTTGAGTGATGGGGGAGGATAGAGAAAGAGGAAGGAAGAGAGAGATATGCAAACAGAATGAGAGAGAGAAACAAAGAGTGACAGATTGAAGTGAAGTATTATTTGTCTTATATGTACGGTACAGTGCCTTCAGAAAGTATTCATACCACTTGACTTTTTACACATTTTGTTGTGCTACAAATTTGGATTAAAATGGATTTAATTTACATTTTTTTGTCAACAATCTACACAAAATACTCTAATGTCATAGTGGAAAAAAACATGATTATATATTCATTTTATTCATGTTCAATAAAACAGTAACATACTGTATTTTGATAAGATAAGTATTCAACCCCCTGAGTCAATACATGTTAGAATCACCTTTGGCAGTGATTACAGCTGTGTCTTTCTGGGTAAGTCTCTCTAAGAGCTTTGCAAACCTGGATTGTACAATATTTGCCCATTATTCTTTTTTAAATTCTTCAAGCTGTCAAGTTGGTTGTTGATCATTGCTAGACAGCCATTTTCAAGTCTTGCCATATATTTTCAAGCCGATTTAAGTCTAAACTACAACTAGGCCACTCAGGAACATTTAATGTCATCGTTGTAAGTAACTCCAGTGTATATTTGGCCTTGTGTTTTAGGTTATTGTCCTGCTAAAAGGTGAATTCATCTCCCAGTGTTGGAAAGCAGACTGAACCCGATTTAGCCTGTGCTTAGCTCTATTCCTTTTCTTTTTATCCTAAAAAACTCCCCAGTCCTTGCCGTTGTCAAGCATACACATAACATTATGAAACCACCTCCACTTGAATATATGGTGAGTGGTACTCAGTAATGTTTCGTGTTGGATTTGCCCCAAACATAATGTTTTGTATTCAGGACAAAAAGTACATTTCTTTGCCACATTTTTGACCCCATTACTTTAGTGCCTTATTGCAAAAAAGGATGGATGTTTTGGAATATTTTTATTCTGTACAGGCTTCCTTCTTTTCACTCTGTCAATTAGGTTAGTATTGTGTAGTAACTACAATGTTGTTGATCCATCCTCAGTTGTCTCCTGTCACAGCCATTAAACTCTGTAACTGTTTTAAAGTCACCATTGTCTTCAAATTAAGAAAACAAAATGTGTGGGGTACAGAGATGAGATAGTCATTCAAAATCATGGTAGTCCATGCAACTTATCATCTGACTTGTCAAGCAAATGTATATTCCTGAAGTTATTTACGCTTGCCATAACAACGGGGTTGAATACTTATTGACTTCATTTTTTATTAATTAGTATAAATGTCTAACAAAAATAATTCCACTTTTGATGTTATGGTGGGTAGATCAGTGACACAAAATATAAATGTAATCCATTTTAAATTCAGGCTACAACACAACAAAATGTGGAAAAAGTCAAGGGGCGTGAATACTTTCTGAAGTCACTGTATGTACTTCCCATGCAACCCATAATAATACTATGCTATTCATCTGACTCCATAAAGAGTATCTAGCAATATGCAAGAGACTATAGTTGAGTTATTGGAATTGGAAGGTCAAGAAAGGTCTGAGAATGGAATTCTAAATTCAAGTGTGTTTAATTAACGTTGTAAAATGTATGGATTCAAAGCTTAAGTTACAAAGCATTATACTAGGCAAGATCCCAGAGGGAAAGATAGTCATAGTCTGAAAGACCATGCCCCAGGAGTCCCTGGGGTGGAGAGAGAAAGAAAGAGAGTGTGTCTCACCTGCGATGCGCAGGAACAACGAAAGAGAGGGAGACAATGAGTCTAAGACCCTTTTATAACCATTTGACCATGTTAGGATTCAAATTCGGAGTTGTTAACCAATAGAATACTGTAAAGTTAACCTCCAATCAGATATCAGACCTACAGGATGTAAAGACAACAGCATCTCTGCTTCCCAGATGTGTGACAGAATGGGGTTGAAGAGATAATGAAGCATTCCTAAGACAACACAAAGGAAATTATTTCATACAGTGATAAGGCACTTCGGGGGCTGGACCGCCCTGCAAGATAACATCTTTACTGGCAACAGAGACATGGAGTGGGTTTGCCATTAAAAGAGCAGAGCTCCCCATCTCTATCTCCATCCCTGTATTCTAAAGGCTGTACAGTACGTTCCTCTGAATCCTCAGAAGGGAGATAAAGGGATTAACAGAGGATACAGAGGATGTGGTATGATCCAGCTCCTGTGCTGATGTGGGAGGAGCAGCAGCCAGTAAACACACTAGGAGGTGTAATGATAGAAAACCCTGCTATGAACTGGAGAAAGGAGCCTGAACATCATGATCACCAACTGTTTTCAAGATTTGTTATTCTAAAATAGAAGACATCATTCTCCGAACTGCATCCAAGCCATGGCTTAGCTTATAGGCAACAGAAAAGTATAATCTTGGTTTTGCTTGTCTGAGGCTTGGTCCACATGCCCATGGGAAGGCAGGAATAGCAGTAAGAGCTAGCTGTCTGATGTGCACTTTGGAGGTATAGTCTGCCCATCTCCCTCTCCTCCCTTTCCACCTGTGGGCAAAGAAGCAGGTTGAAGCCTCACTCCCATTATGAAAAGAATAACAAGCTTCTATGTCTCATTTCAGAGATTCCCACCACACATGTTCTATATTTTCTTTCTCTCTCTCCCTGCTCTCCTCTCTCTCTCCCTGTTCCCCCTCCCCTCTCTCTCTCTCCCTCTCTCTCTCTCTCTCTCTCTCTCTCTCTCTCTCTCTCTCTCTCTCTCTGTAAGGAATACAGCAGTCTTTTGTTCTGCTGCAATTAGAGACGTTATTGACCGCCTCGCCACGCTAGCCAAGCATTGTTTTGTCGAGTGCAGCCACGCTCTGTGACTGAACGAGAAAAGATAGGAGAGAAAAGAGGAGCAAAGAGGTTTAAACTCGTCTGTGGAATATATCCACAAGCCAGCTAGTCAGGGAGGGAGCCATGGATGAGAGTAGAAACTAGGACAGGAAGCCAGCTAAATGAGAGACAGAAGAAGAAGAAGAAGAAGTAGAAGAGGAAGAAGAAGAAGGCAAGCAGTGAGGGGATCTATAGTGAATGATGACAACAACTATGATGATGTAGAGGAGTAGAGGAGGTGGGGAGAAAATGAGGTGGGGGGGTGAGGAGGTGGGGAGTAGAGGTGAGGAGGTGAGGAGGTGGGGAGTAGAGTAGAGGAGGTAGGGAAGTGAGGAGTAGAGGAGTAGAGGAGGTAGGGAGGTGAGGAGTAGAGTAAAGGAGGTAGGGAGGGGAGGAGTAGAGTAGAGGAGGTAGGGAGGTGAGGAGTAGAGGAGTAGAGGAGGTAGGGAGGTGAGGAGTAGAGTAGAGGAGGTAGGGAGGTGGGGAGTAGAGTAAAGGAGCTAGGGAGGTGAGGAGGTGAGGAGTAGAGGAGGTGAGGTGGTGGGGAGTAGAATAGAGGAGGTAGGGAGGAGGAGGTGGGGAGTAGAGTAGAGGAGGTAGGGAGGTGAGGAGGTGAGGAGTAGAGGAGGTGAGGAGGTGGAGAGTAGAGTAGAGGAGGTAGGGAGGTGGGGAGTAGAGTAGAGGAGGTAGGGAGGTGGGGAGTAGAGTAGAGGAGTTAGGGAGGTGAGGAGGTGAGGAGTAGAGGAGTAGAGGAGGTGAGGAGGTGGGGAGTAGAGTAGAGGAGGTGAGGAGGTGAGGAGGTGGAGAGTAGAGTAGAGGAGGTAGGGAGGTGAGGAGGTGGGGAGTAGAGGAGTAGAGGAGGTGAGGAGGTGGGGAGTAGAGTAGAGGAGGTAGGGAGGTGAGTAGGTGGGGAGTAGAGGAGTAGAGGAGGTGGTGTGTTGGAAAAAAATATACAAAAAAAACGGAGCAAATTGAAATGCTTTTTGGCCCTAAACAGAGAGTAGACAGTTGCAGAGTACCTTACCACAGTGACTCACCCAAAATTAAGGAAATCTTTGACTATGTACAGACTCAGTGAGCATAGCCTTGATATTGAGAGAGGCTGCCTTAGGCAGACCTAGCTTACAAAAGACAGGCTATGTGCACACTGCCCACAAAATGATGTGTTAACTGAGCTGCACTTCCTAACCTCCTGCCCAATGTATGACCATATTAAAGACACATATTTCCCTCAGATTACTCAAACTCACAAAGAATTTGAAAACAAATCCAATTTTGATCAACTCCCAATATCTATTGGATGAAATACCACAGTGTGACATCACAGCAGCAATTTGTGACCTGTTGCCACAAGAAGTCAACCAGCGAAGACAAACACCATTGTAAATACAACCCATATTTATTTTCTATTTTTGCACAACACTGTATATAGCCATAATATGACATTTGAAATGTCTCTTTTCCTTTGAAACTGTTGTGAGTATAATGTTTACTGTTTATTTCACTTTGGTTGATCTATTTCACTTGCTTTGGCAATGTAAACATACGTTTCCCATGCCAATAAAGCCATTTGAGAGGGGGGGCAGGGGAGGGGGGCTGAACATGACTGGCTGGCTGTTGATCTGTGGCTCAGCCTGGTAGATGAGACTCCTTAGGGAGCAAGCTAGAGCTCTGCCTCTCCTCTGCCTCTCCCCCAATGAGAGAGCGAGAGAGAGAGAGAGAGAGAGAGAGAGAGAGAGAGAGAGAGAGAGAGAGAGAGATAGATAGATAGATAGATAGATAGATAGATAGATAGATAGATAGAAGGGGAAGAGAGAGGAGAGAGAGAGAGAGAGACTAGACAGCGATAGAGAGATGAGACAGCGATAGAGAGAGACGAGACAGCAATAGAGACAGCAATAGAGAGAAGGGGAAGAGAGGGGAGAGAGGGGAGAGGGGGAGAGAGAGGGAGAGAGAGGGGGAGGGAGAGAGAGAATGAGAGAGAGAAGAACAGTCAGAGGAGAGAAGAGTGAGGGAGCAGAATATAGAAAAAGTACAAAAATAGGTGAAAAAGAAGGGCAGAGCAGCGATGAGAATAATAAGTGTAGGACAGAGTATGGAGACGGAGATAGATGGGGGAAACACCCCTCCCCTAGCGCCCTCTCACCCCTCCCCTAGCTCACTCTCACCCCTCCCCTACCTCTTCCACCCCTCCCCTAGCGCCCTCTCACCCCTCCCCTACTCGCCCCTCCACACCCAGCCAGAAACAAACATTTGAAGGACAATCTGCCACAGCTCAGCCACGTGGGGCTTAGTGTACTCCAGGCTTTTTGGGGGAGAAGGACATGTGATAGGGTACTGTTTACTGAGCAGACAGATACTATTGACACTAAAGGAGGTCAGGGAGAGGGCTGCTCTGAAAAATAGATGGCTGTCGTCACTTTACACAACCAAGCTACAACCTCCAACACTTTAGCTTATTGGTCGGCATGACAAATAGAGATTGGACAACAGCTACACAAATGTCAAAATGTACTTGCTTCTCGAAACATGGTTTTCTGCAGTTGTATGATATAATTTAATTGGGATGTGATTTGAGTGAAACGAGTTTACTTATGCTTATACACAGCAAATGTTTGTGAGGTCCCTATTAATTGGCGGTTAGGCAAGATTAGCATATGACACCCATGTGTGACTTGGTGTGTGTGTGTGTGTGTTTGTGTGTGCGTGTACATTTGGGGTAGTGGAGTGGGCTCAGGTGGACTGTGGAATCTGCAGGAACACGACAGATGGACTGTTGGAGCAGCTTTGTGCCATTCAGCAACACTCCCTATGACACACACACATACACACATACTTGTTCAGAAGAATGCACTGTGTGCAGAGGCACTACTATTCACGTATCCACTATACACAAAGACCTCAGAAAGTGTTCACACCCCTTGACTTTTTCCACATTTAATTGTGTTACAGCCTGAATTTAAAATGCATTACATTTAGATTTTTGGTCACTGGCCTACATACAATACCCCATAATGTCAAAGTAGAATTCTGTTTTTAGAATGAAAATAGAATGAAATGAAAAGCGGAAATGTCTTGAGTCAATACGTTTTCAACCACTTTGATATGGCAAGCCTTAATAAGTTCAGGACTAAAAATGTGCTTAGGAAGTCAGATAATAAGTCCACTCTGTGTGCAATAATAGTGTTTAACATGGTTTTTGAATGACAACCTACTTTTTGTACCCATAAATACAATTATCTGTAAGGTCCCTCAGTTGAGCAGTGAATTGCAGTGAATTTCAAACACAGATTCAACCACAAAGACCAGATAGGTTTTCCATTGCCTCGCAAAGAAGGGCAGCTATTGGTAGATGGGGGGGGGGGGGGGAACTCATCTTTCAGCAGGACAATAACCTAAAGTATAAGGCCAAATCTAAATGAAGTTGCTTACCAAGAAGACAGCGAATGTTCCTGAGTGGCCGAGTTACAGTTTTGACTTAAATCTACTTAAATCTACTTGAACATCTATGACTAGACCTGCAAATGGTTGCCTAGCGATGATCAACCACCAATTTGACTTAGCTTGAAGAATTTCTAAAATAATAACGTTTTCACTTTGTCATTATGTGGTATTGTGTATAGATGGGTGAGAGAGAAAAAAATGTTTTATCCATTCTGAATTCAGGCTGTAACACAACAAAATGTGGATTAAGCTATAGGGTATGACTATCTGAAGGCACTGTCTTCCAATTGATACCCATTCACAGAAACATTTCACCTTCTCAGAAAATCATAACCTCGATTTAACAGCTAAATCTCAGCAGGACATCGATATAACAAGTCTTCTGAAGCTTGTCCAAAAATGCAAATCTTTCTATTTTCCCAACAGGTGTTGAGAGCAGAACAGGGCTGAGGTGGGGAGGGGCCATCTGCCTCAGAGTTTCACGCTCTTAGTAGTAGCAGATTCATCTTTTTTATTTTTGCTTCCATTTGTAGAGAAATTCTAACCATTATCATTTGCAGTTCTTCACTATTTGTCTTGGCTTTGCCAAAGTGTTAGAAATGGAGGTCACTCATCTTAATTTGAGCCGGGTCCTGCAGGGAGAGGATCCGGGCAGCTCTCCGTTTTGGACTATTTAGTTCTGGGAACCTATTTGGCCGGGTCCTGCAAGGAGAGGATCCGGGCAGCTCTCCGTTTTGGACTATTTAGTTCTGGGAACCTATTTGGCCGGGTCCTGCAAGGAGAGGATCCGGGCAGCTCTCCGTTTTGGACTATTTAGTTCCGGGAACGTATTTGTCTGGTACCTCTCATGGCATGAAAAATTATTTTCATTTTTTTTGTCATGTAAAAATGTAATAAAAGCGATCAAAGTTGCTTCTTCCTTAATTCTCCTGCCCCCTAAAAATCCTAATGTGAAAAATTGGGCCTGATATTCTAAGAGTTGATTTGGGTTGAGCCGGATCTGGCTTAAGGTTTGCGTATGTTTGAGACCAATGTATGGCCATGGCTCTGTGAGAAGCACGACTCTCACAGAAATGGAATGAGATTTACTTCATATGATCTCTCTGCCTCTCTGCTCTGATAGACATGAGGCTGGAACTCTCATCTCTCCTGCTTTGCACTTCATCATTTATTTCCTTATAGAATCATAGCTGTGTTTTGGAGGAACTACAACACCCCTGATAAATGTAAATACATTTGCCAAAGTTATAAATTTGCTTCTTCCAGTTCAGAAACCAATTTTATTATTCAGAATAGCCTACTAAACCATGAGAAGGCCTGTAATTTAGCTACAGGCAATCAATAGCTTTTAAAAAATTTTATTGCCTAGCTATGGATTGGGTGTAGCCCAAAAACAAGGCGTAGCCTATAGTCAGGACCCGGTGGAACATCTGTCAGTGAACAGCATGCAGACAAAACAGGCCTTTCGCAATATTAAAATACAATCGCAAGAAAAGTTGGAAAGCAAATGGGTCCTGCTGAAAAGAGAAGACTCTAATCCGTATGTTGTAGGCTACTAGTCTTATGGCACGAACACATTGGCCATCACTGGAAAGTATTCTTCAGACTATAATTTCCTCCTCATATTATAGCCTACGATACAGTATGTGCATCTCCATACACCGAGGCCTAGGCTATTGATAGATTCAAGACATGGTCATTTTTATTGATCTCAGATTCTTAGTTTGTCAGTGTCAAAGTGCCTGTCATTTTATCATTTTCTGCAGTATAAAAATATTATGCCAACGTCTCCAGCCATGTAAAAGGACTTAGAATTGCATGAAATGCGTTCAAAAATGCGTCCCGATGCTACTAGGATCTTATCCATGTGTGCAACTTCTGTAAGTGTCTCTACTCTGTTGTTCTATGCCACTACGTAAATGTGATGATATGCATGCAATGCTTTATGAAGGGGCGGCAGGTAGCCTAGTGTTTAGCCCGTTGGGCCACTAACCAAAGAGTTGCTAGATCGAATCCCTGAGCTGGTAAAAATCTGTCGTTCTGCCCCTGAACAAGGCAGTTAACCCACTGTTCCTAGGCTGTCACTGTAAAATAAGAATTTGTTCTTAACTGACTTTCCTAGTTTAAAAAAATATATACAATTTAAAATTCTGAGAGACTTGGCAAAATGTCTCACATGAAGAGTGATACATGTGGTATGTGCAATTAAGCCTTTGAATCTCTATGGTTTGGAGTGTGTGGTTTGGCCTGTTGTCAGCTGAAGACTGGTGCTGTCGATACTCTCCCTAACTTATTCACTAAATGGCAGCAAAGGCATTGTGCCACACAGATAAAACGGGTACTCCCGGTTTGTGACGCCATTAGGTAGTGGCCATCTTTTTTTAAAAAGAAGCTCTAGCAGGACAGAAATATGACGAACTGACTTGTTGAAAAGGTGACATCCTACGACGGTGCCATGTTGAAAGTCACTGAGCTCTTCAGTGAGGATGTTCTACTGCCAATGTTTGTCTATGGAGATTGCATGGCTGTGTGCTCAGGTTTTATACACCTGTCAGCAATGGTGTGGCTGAAATAGCCGAATTCAATCATTTAAAGCAGGGGTCCCCAAACTTTTTCCTGTGAGGGCCACATAACTTTTCCCTTCTCTGATGGGGGGCCGGTGTCAGTTTGTAACAGAAAAAGTGTGACGATCGTAGGGGAGCTTAAAAAATTTATTGTTTTCCAGAAAGCCACACATAACCAAATAACCCTTTCCAGGTTCTTTACAGAAAAAAAGTCAGGAAACAAATAATAACACTATTAATGAAATAAATAATAACTAAATAATCCTCTCTGAGTTCTTCACAGAAAAAACAGGAAATAAATAATAACTAAATAACTCTCTCTGGGTTCTTCATAGAAAAAAAAGCCATGGAACATTAACTTTCTGTCGTGCCATGCACAATCTTAACAGATAAAAGTTCAGCTCAGTTGTCAGAGCAGAATCTCTCTGACACATATGAGCAGTCTCTTAAAGTTCTTGTGTTCCTTCCTTATAATCCTTTTGTAGGTTCCAGTAGGCTTGTAGACACCGCTGTTTGCAGCTCTCTCTCATCAACTTCCCTGTGAAAACCACAAAAGAAGCAGGTTGAGAAACTGAACTAAGTGATACAGCACCTACACAGCACAATACATTTCACTACCAGTATGGTTGTAAAGATGGATTTTATCCCAGTAGATTTTATTATGATTATATTTGTTTATGCTCAGAATGACTCATTCAAGTCAGAAAAGTGAGCTTACCTATGTATGTTCATCAGTGTGAACTGTGGGCCTGCATCTGGCTGGTGAGAAGTTGAATATCAGGTTCCATTCTAGTTACAGCCAGTCTCAAGCACTGATGCAAATGTTCATCTGTCAATCTTGATCTCATCAGGGTTTTCAGCAGTTTCATGCGAGAAAAGGTTTTCTCGCAGATATACGTGCTGCCAAAAACTGTGGACATTTTCATTGCGTGTTTTTGATGTTTGGATATGTGTCGTTTGGGAGGGCGGCATAGAAGTCAATGAGACTGTTGGGCTTGAATGCGTCTTTCAGAACATCACAGTTCTGTAACTCAGCCAACTCAAACTGATATGAAGGCTGGGCTTCATCAATGTCGGCAACAAAGGGGTTCTGAAAAAGACGGATTTCTTTTGCATGAACATGTAGTTCACTGAATCGCACACCGAACTCCGCCTTCAGCATTTCCAGTGCTTCCACGCACTTTTCAGCTGGGAACGGGACCGCTGGGTTCTCTGTCGACAGGTTTTGGGTAGCAGGAAGATGGACGAGTTGCGCTTTTCACTTGTTCCAAAAGCAGCGCTAATTTCACCTCAAATGCTTTTATGTGTGAATACATGTCGCAAATGAGTTTCCCCTCGCCTTGTAGCTGCAAGTTAAGGCTGTTAAGTATTTCTGTCACGTCTGTTAAAAATGCGAGGTGCCATTTCCATTCTGGGTCGATCAGCTCTGGGACCGTTTTGTCTTTTAAATGAAGAAATGCGTTAATTTCGGGTAGCAGCTCGTAAAAACGCCTCAAAACTCTGCCCGGCTCAGCCATCGGACCTCTGTGTAGTACAGCACATCTCCGTGCGTAGACTCCAGTTCAGACAGGAATTCTTGGAACTGCCTGTGTTTAAGTCCCTTTGCTCTGATGAAGTTTATGCACGACACCACAACCTTCATTACAGAATCCCACTTCAACACTTTGCAGCACAGTGCTTGCTGGTGAATTAGGCAGTGGACTCGTAGCGGGCGGTGAGACCCCTTTTTCCAACTCCCGGTTCATGCATCCTATTAGACCGCGAGTTTCGCCCACCATGCTAGGAGCCCCGTCAGTCGTGATGCTAGCTAGCTTTGACCAGTCCAGGTCCAACTTCTCCATGGTTTGGCACACTTTGTCAAAAATATCCTCTCCCGTTGTAGTCCCTTTGAGACTTTGGAGGGCTGCCAGCTCCTCGCATATCTCAAAGTTTGCGCTAACTCCACGAATAAAAATGAGCAGTTGCGCTGTGTCTTGCACGTCCGTGCTCTCATCCAGTGCTAATGAAAAAAAGTCAAATTCTTTCGTCTTCTGCTGCAGCTGGGCATATACATTACTCCCGATTTCTTCAACGCGTCTGGTGATTGTACTCGCCGACAGACTTACGGCATTAAATGCATCTTTCTTCTCGGGACACACCTCCTCCGCGACAGCATCCATACATTTCTTAACAAACTCTCCGTCAGTGAAAGGCTTACCGCTTCTTGCTATCAGTTTAGCAACCCGAAAGCTGGCCCGAACGGATGCCTGGTTCAGCTGAGCTTGGCGTCCAAATGTATTCTGTTGAGATAGTAGTCCACTTTTTAGCTTTGAGAGTTTGTCTGCTCGTATTTGGCCTTGCAAGCTATCGTACTTGTCTTTGTGACGGGATTCATAGTGTCGGCGAAGATTGTATTCTTTGAATACCGCCACCGTCTCTTGACAGATGAGACAAACAGCCTTTTCTTTGCATTGAACAAAAAAAAAATGTTTGTCCACTGCAGGTTAAATACCCTGCATTCTGAATCAATTTTTCTCTTACCTAACCTTTTCGCCATTATTCCGTTCTCTCTTTGACAGGGCCGGGCCTAGGATTTTTTTTCTGGAGGCCAAATAGGAAAAAAATTCGATAGCGTCTCTGGTATTGTTCAGAGGGCCGGGCCAAATGTGCTGACGGGCCGTATCCGGCCCGCGGGCCGTAGTTTGGTGACCACTGATTTAAAGGGTGTCCACGTACTTTTCTGCATATAGTGTGTTACACCAGGAAAACTACTGATGCACAACCATCTTTCGAAAATGCACCTTGTGTATTCTACAATTCAACAGTTGAGTTGGATTTTTGTTTTAGATTCCTTCTCTCACAGTTGAAGTGTACCTATGATAAAAATTACAGACCTCTACATGCTTTGTAAGTAGGGAAAACGGCCCTGAAAGCAAGCCTCTCACGTCTATCCAACTTGGCTTCCTCATCATTATGAGGTATGAATCCTATTAGCAAGGGTTGCATGGTACTATTTTATTTTGATTATATTTTCCATTCTCAAGAAAACATTGTTGCAGTGCCAGTAATGACAGACTGGAGTGGGCCTACCCCCTCTCCTGCGATGTTGTGTGTGTGTGTGTGTGTGTGTGTGTGTGTGTGTGTGTGTGTGTGTGTGTGTGTGTGTGTGTGTGTGTGTGTGTGTGTGTGTGTGTGTGTGTGTGGGTGTGTGTTTGTCAGGTGGGGGTACCTGAGGGAGGGCTATCATCCTGGGGTACACCTGCAGGGCAGAGAGGCACGTGTCAGCCCCATTTATCTATCTGTAGACAGCATCATTGATATTCTGAGAGATGCCCAATAGCAGTAGCAGCAGTAGCACCAGCAGTAGCAGCAGCAGTAGCAGCAGCTGTAGTAGCAGCAGTGGCAGCAGTAGCACCAGCAGTAGCAGCAGCTATAGTAGCAGCAGTAGCAGCAGCTATAGTAGCAGCAGTAGCAGCAGCTGTAGTAGCAGCAGCAGCAGCTGTAGTAGCAGCAGTGGTAGCAGCAGTAGTAGTAGTAGTAGCAGCAGTAGTAGTAGTAGTAGCAGCAGTAGTAGTAGTAGTTGCAGTTGCAGCAGCAGTAGTAGCAGCAGTAGCACCAGCTGTAGTAGCAGCAGTGGTAGCAGCAGTAGCAGTTGCAGCAGCAGTAGTAGTAGCAGACCGACTCCTCACTACACAGCAGAGAAGATACAGAGAAGAGAGAGACTGAGAACAGTAGAGCTCCTCAATGTCTCTGCAGACTGGGATTAATCAGAAAGTCAAACACATAGCTATGCATGAATGCACGCATACATGCACATACACATGCACACACACATCAGAGAGACACACACACACATGCACATACACAGTGTTTGCAAAAGCATATTTTCATGTTGCCCATATTTCAGATTTTTTTGCAGATACTACATTCAGGTATTTCATTCAACAAGTCACATCTTTTAGAGCACACAGACAGGCACACACACACACAGGGACATACATTGACTCACACACAGAGCTGTCCCTGCAACCACAGCAGGGGGGGGTCTGATTTGAATAAAGAGCAGGACTAAGTGACAAATGCCAAATGCTAGAAAATGTCACCATCAACAATGACACAAAGGCTTCTCCATTTGATGTACCTATATCATGTCAAAAATTGAAAAGGCTGGCCAGAAATGTCCTACAAAACAATCCCAGCGGAATGCAAGGGACAGACATATTGACACACATAGACACACAGTAACACATAAATCAGACCCAGTAACACCTGAATCAGACACTCAGTAACATATGAATCATACACACAGTAACGTATGAATCAGACACACAGTAACATATGAATCAGACACACAGTAACACATAAATCAGACCCAGTAACACCTGAATCAGACACACAGTAACGTATGAATCAGACACACAGTAACACATGAATCAGACACACAGTAACACATGAATCAGACACACAGTAACACATGAATCAGACACACAGTAACACATGAATCAGACACACAGTGACATATGAATCAGACACACAGTAATACATGAATCAGACACACAGTAACATATGAATCAGACACACAGTAACACATGAATCAGACACACAGTGACATATGAATCAGACACACAGTAATACATGAATCAGACACACAGTAACATATGAATCAGACACACAGTAATACATGAATCAGACACACAGTAACATATGAATCAGACACACATGAATCAGACACGCATGAATCAGACACACAGTAACATATGAATCAGACACACAGTAATACATGAATCATACACACAGTAACATATGAATCAGACACACAGTAACACATGAATCAGACACACAGTAACACATGAATCAGACACACAGTAACATATGAATCAGACACACAGTAATACATGAATCATACACACAGTAACATATGAATCAGACACACAGTAACACATGAATCAGACACACAGTAACACATGAATCAGACACACAGTAACACATGAATCAGACACACAGTAATACATGAATCATACACACAGTAACATATGAATCAGACACACAGTAACACATGAATCAGACACACAGTAACACATGAATCAGACACACAGTAACACATCAATCAGACACACAGTAACACACGAATCAGACACTCAGTAACACATGAATCAGACACACATGAATCAGACACAGAGTAACACATGAATCAGACACACAGTAACACATGAATCAGACACACAGTAACACATGAATCAGACACACAGTAACATATGAATCAGACACACAGTAACACATGAATCAGACACACAGTGACATTTGAATCAGACACACAGTAACACATGAATCAGACACACAGTAACACATGAATCAGACACACAGTAACACATGAATCAGACACACAGTAACACATGAATCAGACACACAGTAACACATGAATCAGACACACAGTAACATATGAATCAGACACACAGTAACACATGAATCAGACACACAGTGACATTTGAATCAGACACACAGTAACACATGAATCAGACACACAGTAACACATGAATCAGACACACAGTGACATATGAATCAGACACACAGTAACACATGAATCAGACACACAGTGACACATGAATCAGACACACAGTAACACATGAATCAGACACACAGTAACACATGAATCAGACACACAGTAACACATGAATCAGACACACAGTAACACATGAATCAGACACACAGTAACATATGAATCAGACACACAGTAACACATGAATCAGACACACAGTGACATTTGAATCAGACACACAGTAACACATGAATCAGACACACAGTAACACATGAATCAGACACACAGTAACACATGAATCAGACACACAGTAACACATGAATCAGACACACAGTAACACATGAATCAGACACACAGTGACATATGAATCAGACACACAGTAATACATGAATCAGACACACAGTAACATATGAATCAGACACACAGTAACAATGAATCAGACACACAGAATAACACATGAATCAGACACACAGTAACATATGAATCAGACACACAGTAACACATGAATCAGACACACAGTAACATATGAATCAGACACACAGTAACACAATGAATAACATATGAATCAGACACACAGTAATACATGAATCATACACACAGTAACATATGAATCAGACACACAGTAACACATGAATCAGACACACAGTAACACATGAATCAGACACACAGTAACATATGAATCAGACACACAGTAATACATGAATCATACACACAGTAACATATGAATCAGACACACAGTAACATGAATCAGACACACAGTAACACATGAATCAGACACACAGTAACACATGAATCAGACACACACATGTCAACACACAGTATGAATCAGACACACAGTAACACATGAATCAGACACACAGTAACACATGAATCAGACACACAGTAACACATCAATCAGACACACAGTAACACACAATCAGACACTCAGTAACACATGAATCAGACACACAGTGACATCAGACACACACATGAATCAGACACACAGTAACACATGAATCAGACACACAGTAACACATGAATCAGACACACAGTAACATATGAATCAGACACACAGTAACACATGAATCAGACACACAGTGACATCAGACACACAGTAACACATGAATCAGACACACAGAATAACACACATAACACATGAATCAGACACACAGTAACACATGAATCAGACACACAGTAACACATGAATCACACACAGTAACATATGAATCAGACACACAGTAACACATGAATCAGACACACAGTGACATTTGAATCAGACACACAGTAACACATGAATCAGACACACAGTAACACATGAATCAGACACACAGTGACATACAGACACACAGTAACACATGAATCAGACACACAGTGACATGAATCAACACACAGTAACACATGAATCAGACACACAGTAACACATGAATCAGACACACCGTAACATATGAATCAGACACACAGTAACACATGAATCAGACACACAGTAACATATGAATCAGACACACAGTAACACATGAATCAGACACACAGTGACATTTGAATCAGACACACAGTAACACATGAATCAGACACACAGTAACACATGAATCAGACACACAGTAACACATGAATCAGACACACAGTAACACATGAATCAGACACAACACATGAATCAGACACACAGTAACACGTGAATCAGAATCATATGAATCAGACACACAGTAACACATGAATCAGACACACAGTAACATATGAATCAGACACACAGTAACACATGAATCAGACACACAGTGACATTTGAATCAGACAGTAACACATGAATCAGACACACAGTAACACATGAATCAGACACACATATGAATCAGACACACAGTAACACATGAATCAGACACACAGTGACATTTGAATCAGACACACAGTAACACATGAATCAGACACACAGTAACACATGAATCAGACACACAGTGACATATGAATCAGACACACAGTAACACATGAATCAGACACACAGTAACACATGAATCAGACACACAGTGACATTTGAATCAGACACACAGTGACACATGAATCAGACACACAGTAACACATGAATCAGACACACAGTAACACATGAATCAGACACACAGTAACATATGAATCAGACACACAGTGACACATGAATCAGACACACCGTAACACATGAATCAGACACACAGTAACACATGAATCAGACACACCGTAACATATGAAATAGTTTGAAATAGTTTTTTGCATTTTTGTAACATGCATATAAGATGATAGACCAAACAATATATAGGTATTGGTTGAAGCTCAATGTTAAATTCAAATCTCCCTAAGCCGTTATCACACCAATCACAATGAGAATTCACAAATTAACTTAATTGGAAGTACACAGCATACTCCCCGCCTCTTGTTATGAGCCGTCCGGCCGTTACCGAGAACCACATGGTCATTAGCAATTGATTTTTTAACAGTATTTCTTGCGCCCACCTAGGTGAAATTCTAGACATCGGATTAAAAAGAGACTATATGGTAAAGTGACCATTGGACTTAAAATATTGAGTTGATAGCGGTGGATGAATGGCACGACAATGGGCCTCAGGATGTTGTCACAGTATCTCTGTCTCTATCTCTATCTCTATCTCTATCTTCATTCAAATTGCCATCGATAAAATGCAATTGTGTTTCTTCTCCGTAGCTTATGCCTGCCTATACCATAACCCCACAGCTACCATGGGGCACTCTGTTCACAACGTTTACATCTGCAAACCGCTCACCCACACGACACCATACACATGGTCTGCGGTTGAGAAGACATACTGCTAAATTCTCAAAAACAACATTGGATGAGGCTTATGGTGGAGAAATGAACATTGAATGATCTGGCAACAGCTCTGGTGGACATTCCTGCTGCCAGCATGCCAACAGCTCTGGTGGACATTCCTGCTGCCAGCATGCCAACAGCTCTGGTGGACATTCCTGCTGCCAGCATGCCAACAGCTCTGGTGGACATTCCTGCTGCCAGCATGCCAACAGCTCTGGTGGACATTCCTGCTGCCAGCATGCCAACAGCTCTGGTGGACATTCCTGCTGCCAGCATCCCAACAGCTCTGGTGGACATTCCTGCTGCCAGCATGCCAACAGCTCTGGTGGACATTCCTGCTGCCAGCATGCCAACAGCTCTGGTGGACATTCCTGCTGCCAGCATGCCAAATGCTCCCTCCAAACTTGAGGCATCTGTGGCATTGTGCATTTTGACAAAATGTCACATTTTAGAGTGGTATTTTATTGCTCTCCACAAGATGCACCTGTGTAATTATCATGCTGTTTAATCAGCTTCTTGAAATACCACACCTGTCAGGTGGATGGATTATCTTGGCAAAGGACAAATGCTCACTAACAGGGTTGTAAACAAATGGGTGCACAACATTTGAGAGAAATCAGCTATTTGTGCGTATGGAAATGATCTGGGATCTTTTATTTCAGCTCATGAAACATGGGACCAACACTTTACATGCTGCGTTTATATTTTTTACTCAGAAATCTTGGCAACCAAATAAAATCTCCTGCGGCCAAATTCGGTCTGCGGGCTGCCAGTTGGGGAACCCTGGTGTAGAGTATTCCTGTAATAATGTGAGAACTTGCAAGTCTGTCTCCCCGTCTGACCTTGTGCTGCTCTGGCTGCTGTGAATACTGTAAAAGACATACTCTGCCTTTCTCCTCTCTCTGCGCCCAACCTCTCTCACATCAGCCTTAGCATCACATTCATCTTTTTTCTCTACTTTTACCTACCTCCCACTATCTCTTTCCCTCGCTACCTTCCACTTTCCCTCCCTCTTTTCCTCATCACTCTCTTCCTCCATGTATTGCTGTGTGTGTGTGTGTGTGTGTGTGTGTGTGTGTGTGTGTGTGTGTGTGTGTGTGTGTGTGTGTGTGTGTGTGTGTGTGTGTGTGTGTGTGTGTGGATGCGGCGCCCCACTGCCCTGTGTCTACCATGTTCACAGTCAGTGCAGAGCTGATTGGAGCCTGCATGGTGTGATAATGGGCCTTTCAGGAGTGCTGAGCAGGGAGAGAGAGAGATGCTGGGACCAACACACACACACACACACACACACACACACACACACACACACACACACACACACACACACAAACACACACATATCTTTTAGATTGGCTGAGCGGGGAGACAAACGCAGGGCCAAAGACTCGACTGGTAATTAAGACCCTGGTGCTCTCGTTTGATGGAAAATGGCCCCCTCCCCCTCCCTCTCTCCCTCTGCTCTTTCTACCTCCCCTCCCTTTCCTCATGCTATATGCTCTCCCTCACTGCCAACCCTCCCTCCCCTCCCTCTCTCCCTCTGCTCTTTCTACCTCCCCTCCCTCTCCTCATGCTATATGCTCTCCCTCACTGCCAACCCTCCCTACCCTACCCTCCATCCACTCCCCCCTCCTCCCTCTCCGTTGGGCTGATTGCCGTCTGCCATCTCTCACCTGAGTGTTCTACCCAGCTTTCATTGTACTGGTGATTACTGTGGGTAATTACAGTACCGTGGCAGTGGATGATATTACCTCCCAGCCTCCCAAGGGGCTCTGCTTTACGGTGTGTGTGTGTGTGTGTGTGTGTGTGTGTGTGTGTGTGTGTGTGTGTGTGTGTGTGTGTGTGTGTGTGTGTGTGTGTGTGTGTGTGTGTGTGTGTGTGTGTGTGTGTGTTGAATGAATGAATGAATGTATGTATGTATGTATGTATGTATGTGTGTATTTGTGTGTGTGTGTGTGTGTGTGTGTGTGTGTGTGTGTGTGTGTGTGTGTGTGTGTGTGTGTGTGTGTGTGTGTGTGTGTGTGTTTGTTAGTTTGTGTATATGTGTGTGTGTTTGTTAGTTTGTGTATATGTGTGTGTGTTTGTTAGTTTGTGTATATGTGTGATTGAGTGGGTCTGAAAGTGAGACTGCTGTTGCTTCACACCAACGGTCAACATCAACCTCTCAAGTCTTTGACCCAAAAAGGGGGTGAGAGTTTGTCTGGGCTGTTTGTTTGATAAGAGACAAAATATCTATTTCCCTGTTCACCAGGTTATATTTCTGTCAAAAAATATTTGAATTCAAATACAGTTTTAGGCAAAGGAATATCAAACATTACTCCAGCCACCTCCCCTCACCTTGGCAGCTGCAGAGGCAACAATGTCTGGGTTAGAATCAGATTTGGTTCCCTCTCCCTGTCTATCCCCTACCATCCCTGGTTCCCTCTCTCTGTCTACCCCCTACCATCCCTGGTTCCCTCTCTCTGTCTACCCCCTACCATCCCTGGTTCCCTCTCCCTGTCTATCCCCTACCATCCCTGGTTCCCTCTCCCTGTCTATCCCCTACCATCCCTGGTTCCCTCTCCCTGTCTATCCCCTACCATCCCTGGTTCCCTCTCTGTCTTCACAAGCCTCTCCTACCACCATAAAGTCTGTGTTCTCTCTCTGTCTTTCCATAGTCTCTTATTGTCTCCCCCTAACTCCCCTGTCTTCCCTTGGCTTTCTCCCACATTCTTGCTTCTGTCTATTCCATTGAACCCTGTCGCCGTACACACATTCTGCAGGTCAGGCAACCCCAGTCAATCTGATACTGTTATAAAACCAGAGGGATCTGTCAGCTATTTTAGGCACGTGTGTGTGTGTGTAACGTGTATGTATGTATGCATGTGCAGTGTCCCTGAGCCTTTCTCTGTTATGAAGTGGGTTTCACATGTATCACATATCAGGTGATATAAAGATGCTATTTACAGGCCATATACGCTGGCTCAGATAAATAGAACCTGGGAAAAGAGCAAACCCTACCCTCCTCCAACCTCTATGGATTATGAAATATTAGAAATTACACAAACACACCATCACTATCTCATAAAAGTGTGTATGTGTGTGTGTGACAGCTATAGATGGTGCTGCTAAAACCTTGCTGAGCTCACTCTGTCACTGTCCTTGGTGCTGAAAGAGCAGCCCACTCACTAACCACAATGAATGCCGAACAGAATATTAAAACACACACACACACACACACACACACACACACACACACACACACACACACACACACACACACACACACACACACACACACACACACACACACACACACACACACACACACACACAAATCAGCCCCAGAGAGGGATGGCTGCCATTGGAATGTGGGAAGCTACAATGTGACATGTCAGGGCTTTGATTTCATCCTCTGTCCCAAATCGGGTCCATAATCAGATCAATCAGAGGGCAGAGCCAGCGGCACTCAGGGTCTGGTTAGAGGACTGGGGGACAGGGGGACAGGGGTGGGGGTGTAGAGAAGGAGTAGAAGGGAGAGAGAGGGGGAGAGGGCAGAGCGAGGGTGAAGAGTGGAGAGAGAGGGCAGAGCGAGGGAGAAGAGTGGAGAGAGAGGGGGGAGAGAGAGGAGAGACTGGGTTGAGGAAAAAGTAAAGGTTTGGGAGAGAAGGGATCTCAACTTGTTTTTATAGGAGAGGGGTATAACTCTGAAACGGAAACTGAACTCAGTAGATGTCCCCTTCCCAGGGAACCAGAGAGAAGTCTTTTGGGCATATGCTTTAGGGTTGTTGTTATTATTACTCCAACTACAAAGGCAGGCAGAGAGAGAGAGAGACAGAGAGAGACAGAGAGCGAGCGAGAGTGAGTGAGAGAGAGAGGAAGATAGAGGACGAGAGATGAAGAGAGAGCAGGAAACACAGAATGAGAACCCCCAGTGGTTCAAAGGAAAGCTGTGGAAAACTACCACATGAAAACACACCCTGACGCTCTTATCTCCCTAGCTGTATTCCCAGCAGCATATTGTATTGCGTAGTGATTGGGCAGTTGGCCATTATGAGCTTCCTGGTAGAGATGTGGTAATGCCTGTGGCAGTGGCTCTGGCTGTGACTGGCTATTAGGGACTTTTGTATTGAGTGTGACTCGGGTTGTGTTGCTTACTGTATCTGTGTGTTCGTGTGTGTCTGTATGTGTGTCTGTTTCTGTGTGTGTGTGTGTTTCCGTGTGTGTGCGGGTCTGATTATAAGCAACATGGCATGCTCCCTGTCTCCGGGCTTCATTTTCCCCACACACTCCACTGCTGCACCATTAAGACTTCCTCTGCTATCTCCTGTACTCTCAGATAATTAGCATGCCTACTAGTGGTGCGCGGGTCAGCTTTTTTTTCACCCACAATTGCTAATAACCCATCCGCAACAGTGCAACTATATGTGATAAAGTAACTATGACCCTAACTTGCTAAAATAAAAAATGTTCTGTAGGCTACAGTCAGAGACAGCAGAACTATTTAAAAAAAATACATTTTCCTGGCTGATTTAAATATGTTTCTGCTTATGATATCACAAATGTTGGTAGGCTATTTGTTAATCAACTTGTCTATAATTCAATACATTCAGTTTCTCTTCTATCATGTATATGTTGCCCTAGAAGACTAATAAACCCTTAGCTCAACAGAATGGCATAAATCGATAGAATGAATGCTTCAATCTAGTTGAAGTTGCTCTGTTAGCCAGTGGCATACCATCCTGCGTCTCACTGCTGGCTTGCTTCTGAAGCTAAGCAGGGTTGGTCCTGGATGGGAGACCAGATTCTGCTGGAAGTGGTGTTGGAGGTTCAGTAGGAGGCACTCTTTCCTCAGGTCTAAAAATATATATATATATCCCAGTTCCCCAGGGTAGTGATTGGGGACATTGCCCTGTGTAGGGTGCTGTCTTTGAGATGGGATGTTAAGCAGGTGTCCTGACTTTCTGTGGTCTCTAAAGATCCCATGGCACTTATTTTAGGGGTGTGAAACCTGGTGTCCTGGCTAAATTCACAATCTATCCCTCATATAGTCACCTAATCATCCCTAGCTTACATTTGGTTCATTCCTCCTCTCCCCTGTAACTATTCCCCAGGTTGTTGCTGTAAATGAGAATGTGTTCTCAGTCAACTTACCTGATAAAAATCGGTAAAGTTTTCTCTGTCATCTCTGTTTCTTTCACTGAACAAAGACGTTAGGGACCAGGGAGAAAGTGCAATAACCCCCCAGCCAACAAAACAAACGGGAAGATTATTGACATCAGTTTGACCAGCTGTAAGGAAGTAGAAAACTGTGAAGAAGACTCAACATGTTTCTGATAAGATTTCAGTTTGGCTTCGATGCATATTTGATGTGTTTGAAATACTATCAGCTTTTATTATGCTGATGAAGATAGCACCTCTACAGACAGTATCTACCTGTGCATTTGCATTCTCTCAAGATGCTGAAAGAAATCAAATTTCTCCACTCCTGTTCCTGAGTCAAAATGTTGCCTACATTTTCTGCAAAATGTTAATTCTGCAGAAGTTAATATTCAGACTATGTGAGAGGTTATAGACCTACAGTCAGTGTCCAGATTTCAGTTTCTGTTTAACCTATCTGAACAGTAGGCTACAGTTACTTTGACATGCCATAGATGGGTTGGTTGTTTAGCAACAAAAACAAGGTGTGCGCAACTATATGGCCAAACAGGCGGCTTAGATTGTAGACAACATGTAATCTGTTTTTCGTCTCCAATATTCATTTAAAACGTAAATACATTTGCACAATGACCACTTGTTGTCCCTGAAATACATTGTTACAGTTGTAGGTTAGCTAGCTAGTTAGCTAGTTAGCTAATTTTAGCAATATTAGCATTGACATGAAATCAGTCAAAACACAAAACAACAAGACAGGGTATCAATAACAAGATGAAATGAGCTGAAACGAGCCACTTACGATTCCCTACATGGCAGTTTCTGTCGAATTTGTATAGCACCTCACAATCATCACACATAGCATAAACAGAACTGCTATCATAGCCGGTGCCGAACATTGTTTTGGGCCCTGTGCTACTATGTCTGTATCGGTCCGTTAATAGAGGACTAGTAAAGGCTTTGTGAAGAAAAATATAGATATTTTATTTATTAATATTTGTTTTTTATTAGGATTTTTCAGGAGTTGCTGCAGTACCCTCATCCACACAGTATTTCATAACCCTAAACCTTCCCACCCTGCGGATATAACCGCAAGGACTGTGGGTTATGAGTCAACCCACACATCACTAATTCCTTCATGCAGGACATACAAAGAGACAGGGAGGGATAGAGGGATTGAGGGGGGGGAGTGTAGGAGAGTGAGGGAGAGAGGGAATGTATGTGACTAACTCTGCCTGTTAAGATAGAGGGCCTGGCAGCCAATTTAGTTGCTGTGGATCAGCAACAGTAAAAATGGAGTAATATTTACAAAAATATGCAAACGGCAAAAATGACCTGAGAAAAAAAACTTAACTTGACCAAAATAATAATTTAGCAAAAATAATAAACAGTTGGACAATAGCAATAATTCCTCAACTGTCACTCCCGTCTGAACGAATGGACCAAGGTGAAGCGTACTTAGAGTTCCACGTTTAATAATTATGCAACTCACCAAAAAAACAATACAGAAGAAAACGAAATGTGACCCAAAAAACAAGATCCCACAAACAACAGGTGGGAAAAGGCTGCCTAAATATGATCCCCAATCAGAGACAACGATAGACAGCTGCCTCTGATTGAGAACCATAACAGGCCAACAAAGAAATAAAAAACATAGATTGCCCACCCTAGTCACACTCTGACCTAACTAAATAGAGAATTAAAAGGATCTCTAAGGTCAGGGCGTGACATCAACTAGGGGACAAAAGCCAAAGCACCTCAAAGATAGGGCATGGAAATATAATCCACTGGATGGATTGGATAGATTAGTGAATTCTATTGCTACGATAACAGCTCTGTAGCAACATGTTAGGCTACGTTCCAGTAAAACTCTCCATGAATGAGGACTGAGGACAATGGGTTGTCCCTGCCCTAACCTGACATAAACCATTGCTAAACCAGTGATAATTCATACATACTATTTGTATTGACTCTCCACACATCCAACTCTTGCGCACAAGGGCACACACACACACACACACACAATCACCCATGAACACACAATCACACACAAGCACACACATGCAACCAGACTTTCTCACACACACATACACACTCAGTCGACTCTGCTGTTATAGTATATAGCCTACTATTTATCCAACTGTATTACCAATAAACTACCCACTTTATATTTAAGCAATAAGGCCAGAAGAGGTGTGGTATATGGCCAATATATTGCGGCTAAGAGCTGTTCTTTGTCACGACACATCGCGGAATGCCTGGATACAGCCGTTAGCCGTAGTGTGTTGGCCATATACCACAATCCCCCGAGGTGCCTTATTGCTGTTATACACTGCTTACCAGCGTAATAAGAACAGCAAAAATTAATAAACAAATCAGCATTCTTTTTATTTACTATTGATATTGATTATTGTACTGCAATATTGAGGGAGCTGCACCTTTTATACCTGCTGTAAACTGTGTATGTGAGGAACAACATTTTTTTGCGTAATTGACAAAACAATGGCCAGCGATAACACATTTATAACCACATTTATAATCAAAGACTTTGTAAACAAAGACATAATGTGCACAAATGTGTTTCCAATAAATTATGAAGCGTTTGAAAACACCCCTAAAAATGATAAACTAAATTACGAGAGGCGCTCAAACTTGACCTAAATCCGTGAATTTACCAGTATGCTCCTTATAAGGAGGCAGAGCCTGTTCACAGCAGTGGTGAGGACTGTAGGCCTATAGACAGGTTGGTGATACCAAACAAAGATACAAACATTTCTACAAAAAGATATACTATGACAACTAGACTGTCGTTTGTGTTTTTTACATGGCAACAAAACATTCTGATTTATTGGACTAGCGATAGCATAGTTAGATTAGCAAACAAGATTTGTAACATACAAATGGCGGCGTGCAAAAAGATGCCGGACTCCATGCACTTACCACAAATGCCTAGTTTGCCATATTGTAGCTTACTCTCCTTTATTATATCTGCAATTACACAGTGTAGGCCTAGGTTAACACCATATGATCTCTTTTTAAATGCTACCAGACGCCTACAATTAAAAAACTGGAATAGTAGACTGTTTCCGTTTGTGTAGGGACAAATGGAGGGAAATCTCTCTCTCTCTCTCTCTCTCTCTCTCTCTCTCTCTCTCTCTCTCTCTCCCTCTCCCTCTCCCTCTCCCTCTCCTCCCTCCCTCTCTCTGTGTCTCTCTCTCTCTCTCTCTCTCCCTCTCCTCCCTCTCTCTCTCCCTCTCCTCC